>NC_141610.1:3986555-4286555 GCF_047967505.1 Dipteris shenzhenensis | reverse complement strand
ATTTTTATATGAAAATATATTATATTTATTTATTATAACCACACATAGGGTGGATGGGGAGACGGTGCCCTTCCTTCCCCAAAGAGTTATAATCTGAGAAAACGAGCCTCGGTGCTAAGAATATAAACATCGAGAATAAGTGTCACGAAACGATAAGATATTGGCATATAGCTAAATGTCAATAGTCAAAATTAAAGTCGAATGCCGGTAAAATCACCACGAGCAACTGCTAATACTTTATTTGCTCAAGCTTGCTGCAAACAAACAAGAATCATCAAGGTGAGAAAGTAACCGAGGAGATTTGAATTCTTCCATGTTGAGATGATTTGAGTCAAAAGCTCCCCATTTAGCTCTTCATCCTTCTTTGGCTTGCCAGTGTTCCTCTATTTGTCATGCCTCTTGGTTGTTAATTCATCTAATGTTATGCAATTTTGTAGGCAATGATAAAGGAACTCCCAAGCTGGGATCCTAGCCCCTCACAGGAACTCAGGATATATCTGCTAATGGTTAAGATACGCTTGGAAAAGCATTCAATATCTAGAAGAGGCCGTTGCATGCAGGTTGATGAGCACGTGTATGTGAAGCTATAGGAGATTCTACCACCCCTAGTTTGTCCCTACTATTTCTCTTTTTCTCCTTTCTCATAAGCACCTTTCTCTCGCGTCTTCCTCTCTACCCAATTTCTTGATCTTAATTATATCATTGCATCCATCTATCAAAGTACTCCCATATTCCATCCCTCTGATATTACATCTTTAGAGTGCCAATCCAATCTGCGGCTTCAATAATGAGTCACTGAGTATGATTTTAGCCTTCACTTACCTAGGCAATCAAGCCTTTGCACTTGATTTCCATTTTTCAATTATTGTGCATAATATTTAGTTGTTTTTCTACATCTAAGTGCTCCTATTTTTGCAGTATGCTTTTACAGCACAAAAACAAGGCTGCTACCATAGCTAGCCACCCACCAACATGGTTTGCTTCCTTTATCTATCGGGCCTTATGCATTTGCCTTGATTTATATCTACCTTCTATATAGCCCATTTGTCTTGATTTATATCTTAGATGGCCAATTATACTATATGCACACAACATGGTTTCCTTGGTTCCAATTTACTCATATTGCTGGAGGCAAACCCTCAACAACTTGATGCCACTTTAAGTAAGTTTTTTTTTGGGGAAAAGAAATTTTGATTATATTCTGATCAGATGATTTGTACAATGTTGTTAAAACTTTAATTAAAATTTCACCTCTATAAAGAGATTCTAGCATACAAAATGACCTCTTTCTATAAATAAGAGGAAGCAAATCTAGTATCTTAACTTTAACAAGAGGTTAAGTCTCAAAATATGAAGATCCAGCAAAGAGTTGTTGATATGCCATCTTTCAAGGCAGGAGCCTTCAGGAGTGTCCTATGCATAGAGAATAATCAAGTGAGGAATAGAATCCAGTTGGGGTACACTAGTCAGTAGGTTCTTCTTTGATTGGGTAGAGTGGAGGGAGGAGCTGAGCTTGCATGTCCATCCCTACACTAGAACATCTTCTTGCCTCTTGAGCGTGTTCATCCAGTTCTATTCGTAGTTGGGAAATTTGTCATTGTAGTTATAAAATTCCTGATCCAAGAGGAACTTGGCCTAGGGCATAGCAGAGAATGATCAGTTTTAGTAAGCATAAAGCAATCATACCAATTAATAAAGAGCTAGTATGCATGTATGATCTCATCACTGAATTGTAAAGCATTCATGGAAATCCATATAAACCATAAAGCATAGGCTCTGATAAGTGAGCATTTGGCATAAGGTGTTTTGAGAGCGTCCCCCAATAGTATGGCCTTCCCATTTATAGCTCCCCAATTTTGATTTGCACATATTTCCATACTTTTCTTGCTCTGGGGCAAGCAATGAAGAGATGAAAAATGTATTCTCTGTTCATCACACAGCATTTGCAAGTACCATCCCCCTTGCCAATGCTGAGACTTCTACCATTAGTCTAGACTGCCTTATGCAAAGTTAGCCATAGTAGAGTAGACATTTTCTCAGGGATTTCTTTGTTCCATATCAACTCAAATTTGAGTGCCCATTTTTTGCATTATCAAAACAGTTCCATCTTTTTTTTAACTTAACTACAACCTATATAGTAAGAGGGATGAGCTGGCAACCCATCCAAACTCTTTGGTGTAATTAAGCACTCTACCTCCCTTCCAAGAGATGTCCCCCTCCCACAATTGCACTCTTCCCATGATCAAATCTTGGTCTACAATTTGAAGTCTGAACTCTCTTCTTATCTCAAGCCTGTTTTTCCATCTAATATTATTCTTGTCCCAAAGGTCACCCCAGCAAGAGATTCCCTTCTTAACCAAATGCCATGCTCTCAGAAAATCATTATCACTCTGTTGTTCGCTTGGGAAAAAGGTAGATACCCATCTGGAATCCAAAGTCATGAAACTTCCTTTCCCAGTGAGAGTAATGTAGTATTTGATCTCTTCATAGGCACCCCATAGGGATTTCCCACAGCTTGCTCCTTTGGTAGTGCAAGGTTCTGGGTTTCCAATAGCTACCATAATAAAGGGTAGTCCTTCCATCTAGGGGCTCTGAGAGGTCTGACATGCTTAAAATTCTTGAGAAGAAGGTTAGCCTAGTCCCTTTCAAGGTTGGAAATAGCTTTAATTATCCAAGTGGCTGCTAACTTGTAAGCTGCCAGTTGGATATTTATGACACCTAGTCCTCCTTCTTTTCTTGGCCTAGTACAAAAAACCCATTTAACTTTGGCAATCCTTCTTTTTGTGTCATTCCCACCCCATAAGAAGGATTTGTAGATCCTTATGAATTTTTCTAAACGTGTTTTCGACGGACACTAGCAAGAGAGGTAAAATATGGAGATTGGGTAAATACAAGGGTTTAGGACTACCCTTCTCCGTACCAAGTTTTTGCCTGCAGCCCCTTGATATTGTTTAATTTCTTTTTGAATTTCTCAAGGAACCACTCCCATCTGTCCTTCATCTTGACATTGAATCCCATAGGGATACCTAGAAGTCTGAAAATCTATCCATGTGGTATCTTTTTGCATCCTAGCCGATCTAACAAGTTTAGATTGTCTCCAGTTAATAAAGCATACCCTATTTTGGAGTGATTTATCCTTGACCCAGATGCTTAGCAAAAAATGTCCATGCACTCCATTTCTCTTTGTACGTCCACATCTGTGTTTTTGATTGAGGGTAGTGTCATCTGCAAATTGATGATTAACCAACTAGTTTCCTAAGCGGAGTTCTATGCCATTGATTTCTCCTACATCTGATTGTTCTTTAATCAGCCACCCCAAGGCATCAGTAGCAATTGCAAATAGGAGAGGGGCTAGAGGGCAACCTTGTCTGATGGATCTTTTCAACATAAAACTCTGAGACATCTCACCATTCACATAGACCTTTGTAGAAGCATTTGATAGTAGCAAGGCTACATAGGAGATAAAGTTCTTTCCCAATTCCAAGCTTTTTAGTAACTATAGAAGAAAGTCCCAGTTGAGCCTATCATAGGCCTTATCAAAGTCTCTTTTAATAAGACATATCTTTTGCTTGCTTTCCTTAGCATGGGTGCACCCTTCCCAAAGATTGATGATTGCCTCCAATAAATGTCTCTTCTTGATGAAACCTTTTTGCTCTTTCAGGATCAAATTGTCCATCTTGTGTCTTAGTCTCAAAGCAATTTGCTTTAGCATATGTATCTTATATGAACAGTTCAGCAGGGTAAGGGGCCTCCAATTTTCTAGCAGTGTCCTGTCCCCTTCCTTTGGAATAAGTTTAATGACACATCCATTTAAATGCTTTAGGAGCAATCCCTATTGGATACTCTCATTCTAGACACAGCAAGTAAAGAAGGGCCAACAGTGTCCCAAAAGACTTTGTAAAATTCAGCAGGAAGCCCATCCTCTCCAAGGGTTTTGCCATTAGCCATTGCAAAAACAACCACTTTGAGCTCTTGAAGGGATAGTTTTGATTCCAGTTGATTTCTATCTATATTAGAAACAAATGGTTGTCTGGCTGCATGGCACTTTAATCTTGCCTCTAGAACATTATGGTCTGTTAAATCCACTGTGCTTGGTAGGTTTCTGAAATGGCTGACTATTTTCTCTGTATTTTTTGTTTTTGAATGAGCCAAGTCTTCATCATCCTTTTGTAGCAAAGGGATTTCCTCCTGCTTCCTCTTTTTTTTGATCCTCTTGGAATTCTCTTTAGTTGGCCTTCTATCTTGCCTGCCCACCACTCTCTAAAGTAGATATTGGCATTATGAAGCTTGATTTGTTCTTGTACTCTGACTTCCTTTCTTTTGATTAGTAACTATTGTTGGGCATAGATGTCATTGTTTCTAGCTCTTTGTTCTAGTTCCTCAATGTCTTTTTTTAGCTTGTCCATCCTTTTGGCTCTAACGGGGCTAACCTGTTCTTTCTAGCTTCCTTGAGAATTGACTATACCTTTTCAATAGCATCCTTCCATCCCTATGCCATAGATTCAGCTGCTGCTGCAAAAGAAAAGTACCAACTCTCTATGATCTGCTTTTGTATTATCTGAAGCTTGAAGAGGGAAGGGTCAGCCTTAAACTAGGAGTTACCTTTCTTTCCAAATCCCAGGTCTATAGAAGCTAACACTGGTTTATGATCTAAAAGAGTGAGAGTGGAAAAGGTGACTTGCTTGACCTCTAGAGCTTGGTCAATCAGTGATTGAGCCAAGTAGACTCTATCTAGTTTGGCCTCTCTTCTCAAGTCCCCTACCTATCTATTGCTCCAAGTGAAAATGCTGGGAGTTACATTGTCAACCACTTGAAGAGTTTCTTTGACATCTTCCCAAAGTTGATGTTCAGAGCCCCTAAGAATTGATCCCTTCTCCATCCATTTATCTTTAATAGTCTCAACCATATTGAAGTGCCCCATAATGATATAATCACTCCCTAGGTTTAGCAATGAGTCCCATGTGATTCTTCTTTCCAAAGAGCCTGTTGGGGCATACACTGAGAAAGCACTGAGACCACTATGAAGAAAAGACTTTTCATTCTACAATCCAAAGCAAGCCATCTGTGGTCAGGATCCTGCCTACATCTGATGACACAATCTTGGTAGCGAGACAAAACACCAATCGCATTGCCACCCCTACCCTCATCATGACTTGTAAAATACCAAATTCTTTTATTGTCTATTATTTTTAGTCTCTTTTCCAAAGTGTCGTTTGTATACTTTCACCTCTTGGAATGTAAGAAAAGTTGGAGACAGAGAGCTGTCTCTCAGCCATTTGGCTATTTCCTAACTTCTCTAAGGGTCAGTTAAGACATTAAAAGTGAGAAAAGTGAATGGTTTATTTACCATTCTTGCTCTTCCCCTTTTTAGCCTTGGGGGTTGGGATTTTGGGTGGGGCACTTTGACCCTTTACTTGGTTTAGCTGGAGGTCCAGGAGAGTTATTCTATTTTTGGGCCAAGGGAAGTTCTTTCTCTGAGTCCCTTGGCTCTGACTCACTCATGCTGGCATCCACTTGATTTACATCTTCTTCAAACTCTATGGACCATCCAAGTTTAATATCAGCTTCCTCCATTTGGGCATCTTGAATCCACTGTTCAGTTTCTTTGTCAATTAGAGCTTCAAAACTATTCTTGGTAGCCAAAGGAAAGGTTACTCTCTCCTTTTCTAGAGGTACAATAGGTTTCTTCTGAACCTCTGTCTGTTTAGATGTTCTGTTTTCTATCCCTGCTTCTACAGTTTTCTCCAAGTCCTGATTTTTAGCCTTGCCTTTGATAGTCCTGGTTTGGGAGGAGGACTGGGTTGATGTTGAGTTGACTCCTGTACTAGCTTAGGTCCATTTCTCTTTAATGGGCAGCTTTTGACTGTGTGTGTTGAGAGCCCACACAGAAAGCAGGAATTGGGGAGGTTTTTGTAAACAAGGGGCTACTCCATGAATACACTTCCATTCTTGTTAACTATAACTAGGGTTTTAGGAAGTTCCTCAACTACATCCAGTCTAACACAAACCTGAGGGTGACCTCTAGGATTAATGAATTGGTCCTTTTCAACATCTGTAACTTGGCATAAGCTCCTACAAAGGTTTGGAGCTTGATTTACTAGGGAGAAAGGAAGGTTAGGGAGTTCTACCTAAATAGGAACAAAAGTGGACCTTGGTTTTGGACCTTGGTTTGTTAGGGTTAAAATATTGAGACCAAAACTCAAGGTATAGGGGTTGATGTCTTATAGTCCTCCATAGGGCATGGTGTAGGGCCTTCCAAGCCATATTTTAAGTTTTAAAAAGAAAGAAAAAGAATATTTTTCTTAAAAATCTGACACTAGTAACTACAAGGCCTGTTCTAATCCCATTATTTCTAAGACAACCTTCTAAGAAAGCAGCAGGGGGCCTAGGGCCAGGCAAGTATCCAATCAAGGCATGTGATTTTGACCATCAATTTATTGCTCAAGTCTGTCTTCATCTAGAAAAGCTACCACCTTACCTTTAGAAGGTGAGATCTCCTCAGCTTTAGGCTATTGATTCTGAGGTTGAGGTTGTCATGTATCCTTTGGTGGATGGCCTTTAGTTCCTCTTCTGCTGTCCTTCTGGTTGGTTCCTCCATCTGTTCCTGTGGACTTGGAGGCAGATCTTGAGCCATCTATTGGTTGAGCATTGGGGCATCCACCCTCTGATTTTCTAGTTGCATTTAATTCAACTTAGTGGCAGGGAGCAGGGCTCTGGCTAGGCGACGATAAACTCTCTTCTTTCTGGCTTTGAAAGAGCCCATTAGATGTGTTGTCTCAATAATTTTGAGATTGCCTTGGGCAGTTTAGAATTACACAACTACATGCTAGTAGAGGGTATACCCTTCCAAGACATGCCCAACGAGGATTACCAAAAAGCGAGCCGTAGGAAACAAGCCAAGAAGTAAAAGCGAGCCACAAAAAACCCAAGCTAGCCATTTCAATTTGAACTAGAGAACATGAAGTATTAAACTAGTCTTAAATAATCCAATTACTATAAGCCAATGAAGAGGCCAAATTACCAACCCACAAAAAAAAATTCATAAAACGTGATACTAATTCATATACAAAAGTAGATGATAGCCTCTAGCCCTAACCACTTGCTTTCAGCTATAGATTGTACATCAACAACTCAAGGCAATACCTCAAACCTATCTAATTATCTTTCAAAGGTTTCTCTTAGATCCCAAACATTGAAACAACTCCACCTTTGTGAGAGCAGCCTGATGTATAAACTGATGGACTGTAGCACTCATTCCTAGCACAATAATGAAGACGTAGTATATATGTTTGCATGGGATATAAGCTGTCATATTTACTTCACGTTCAGTAAAGTCACGGCATGTACAACTTGGGAACTCTGCAATTGTGACTGAACAACTTAAGCCCCTTGAAATTGACCCAGGAGTCCATAAATGGAAAACATGAATCTCATGTGGGGTAATGATATCCTCTTTCATAATCTCTGCATTTGCTGCCATTGCTTTCTCAATCTTATCTTTGAACTCCTTAGTCAATTTCAATCTCCATCTTACCACCTCTCCATCACGAATTCCTGCCCAAGCATGACTTTGTGTGTTGTTTCTATGTGGGATTAAAGGTTGCCCAATGATGGAACTACCTATACCATCCTCAAGGACAAATCTAGCTTTTATTAGTCCAACTCTCTATTGCATTGTCACAGAGGTACCCCTTGCAATCTTCCACACTCCAAGAGTAGTTCTTGGCACTCCTTGAATAGAGCGATCAACATTCCATGTATGGATAACTGTTTTATTGCAGAACCAAACTACCTATTCTATGATGCCATTGGGATGTTGTCTTCGACCCCCCTTGAAGCATGGAGCTGGGACTCCTTCTGTAGACCTCCTGCCCAACTCATTAATCATAGCTCCACACCATCTATGCACATCTGCCAAGTATCCAAAGCATGTGACTACACTAATGGCATTTGTTCTTTGAATTGTCCAATTAGCATCATGCACATTTGTCTCTTTGTAGACCTTATGCTCAATACCTTCATGCACACCAGTATGTCTTCTTTTCCCTAGTGCCCTGTTTGTTGTCACTGTTATATATTCAGGATGATGACTATCCACATCATGCTCCCTAATAGGCAATCCTAGACCTCTCTTTCTTCTTACACTCATAGGCTCTATCATCAGTCTTTTCATCTCAGGAGAGTTTATGCCAGCCTCCTCAAGGACAACATCTGTTAAATCCACAAGCTTATTTCTTTGTGCTTTACTTGAACCACCTTGCAAAATCCTTTTTCGCAACACATCTAGATTGGGTCTAGTCCCTAAGTGTTGTCCTAACATGTAGGCATAGTAATGGGCACTCTGCAAAGCACTCATTGCTAGATCATATGCTTAAGCTTCATACAATGAAACATATTTTTTCAATCCATGGGCCGCTCTAATGCTAGAATGCTTGGTCTCAAATAGATTCACTTTAGGAACAAAACCTGCATTTTCATTCTCCCCATTGACTAACACGGATGTCTTAAAATGCTATCCAAAGTTGCAGCTCCGATAGTTCATCATCCTTACGTGAGCAGGGGACCAAAACTTGATTATCTTGTTTTTACATTCATTTGAAGCTATTTCTGATGTTGCATTCCGCTAATTTCTACATAACTATTTGTGCTTCTCTTGAAACTGAGGTCGGATGCATCGTCTTGTGTGTTACACCATGCTCATCTCCCAATGGAAAATGCATGTTCTCTCCTTCCCTTTCATTTTATTATAGGGACCATCATTGTACACTCTCCTCACAGCCATCCAATTTGCACCAACACTATCTGCCATGAACCCTCAAAACTCTAGTTTCTCAAAATCATTCTTCTGCATTTGCCCATTCAACATCCTCTAGAATTGTACCTGTGCATCTGTATTCTGCACTTTAAACTCAGATGTTGCAATAGTCAGAAGCTCATGCACAAAAGGATCATACACATGAGCTGCCATAGTAACCCAGCCTCTAACCTGATGTATGTGGCCAAAATGCACCCACATATTACCAAGACTCCCTCCTGGCCTCATTTTGTTAACAAGGTCCACACCTGAGGTAGGACCAATAGTAGACATCTTAAAAATGTGAGGCTAGTTTTCATCTTGCAACTATCTAGGGAAAAGTATGCTTTGAATGAAAGGATATCTACATCTATTCTTCAAAGCCAAAATTGCATCCAGCCCCCCATCAAGCAAGATAGATTCTTTTCTTGCACATTGGATAGACCTTTGAAGGCGTCTTCGGTGACACAATGGAGTGAGTGTTTCAAGAACCTCATGTAGCTTTGTCTCATCCAATCCTTCATTTTGAACACCCTCCTCAACAAGCAACATATCCATCAACAAATCACGAGTCACTCCCATCTCTATGTTTTTGCACGAGGCATATGGGGCTAGCTTTGCATGCATCATTACCATCTCTTCTACTTTCTTGGTTTGCAGTCTTGATGCTCCAAGCTCCACTAGATGATTATGTGTACCCATATGAATTGCACATCTACTTCTTTTTTCACGATCATGGAAAAGGCAGTAGTAAATAAATGCACTGCATGTGGAACCACACTCAGGACGCTATCCACAATGCTTACAAATAAGAGACCCACTCTCTCCAGTTATGGGCCCCAGAGGGGGAGCCCTCTTCAACTTTCCTTTCCATTGTGTTTCATTGACCATTCCTATGCACTCATTGTATGCACAATCAAATTGTAGCACCTTGAATAACCTCCACATCTACTAGTCCTTACAATACCATGGAAAAACTCCTGCCTACAACTAGAGTATTCTATCCAAACATGTCTATCAGACTTTTGATCCATTCCTTACATGGGAGAGCCAAAAGATATTGGCAGTAACTCAAAAAGAACATACCCATCATACCTATTGGGGAGCTCATTAACCAGTTCGATTCTTTGTGCATTTGAAAATGCCACATGCAAAGAGCTTAACAATGGAAGGTGTCGCAACATAGTAAGAACACTCACATCCGACATGGAGTCAGCTTTATTGGAGGATGTTTTCTTCCTAGTAGTCACCATGAACATTGGATTCTTCTGTCCATCAAGCCTAAATCCTTTCTCTCCCTCTTCCAACTCAACCAATTGAAGTGCCACTGAAACATCTTCAACTTTAGTTGCTTGATGCAACTCAATCTCTTCCTCTAAAATAGAGAAGTGGTCTCTAATATCTGACAAAGAGACCTCGCAATACTCTGTATCATAACGAATTGCAAGAGTCTTACTCTCTAAATATTACAAGAAGGCAGTAGCAAGCGGCATTATTGTGGGGGAGAAAGAATCCTAAGAGTTCAACAGAGCAAAGTGGTTTAAACAAGAGGTAAGTGATTCATACAAGTGCGACCATCTCTGAGGAAAAAAACGCTTTACATGAAAGGTGGCACACCTGAGCTACCTTATGTCAAGGAAACCACTTAGTAGACTACAACTGATCCCTTACATTCTTCCTTATGTCTAGTTCAAGAGAGAGTGGGATTGTCAATTGATGGAGTTTCTATCAAGTATTCCTAGTTGAAACTATGTGACACCCACTTGGATAGAGAGAATCCAAGCATTTAATGGATGCAGACACATGGTAATCATTTTTCATGCCATCTCACATTTGATGATGTGAGCCAGTAACTCCTCCACTCTCTCTACTATCAGTAACTAAAGTGGATCTCTCATGTAAATTTGGAAACTTGAACACTCCTTGGGACTTGGGAGGCCGATAGACACGTAGCATATGGGTAATAATATGAGTTATGCCTCATGAGTTGCATGTATAGGGGTGTGAGAGATACGTGTGGGAGGGGTGAATCTTGCCATATCTTGGCATGATTTTGATCTTGTTGATTGAACGATCATGCTCTCTACCATTAATATATACTAGATAACATTGGAAGCAAAGTGCTTATATTCGCATTAGTAGCATCTCATTTTTTACTCATAACGTACTATGATGCCAAATATGCCGAGGGTTTTACGACCCTCCAAAATAGCCTAGGCCTCTACTCTAACTAGTTATCAATCACCCGCTCAGGAACCAAGCCAAACAAACCCAATCATGAAGGCATCTCCTCCCCTTGTTTCCTCCACCTATCTCTATTGGGATATCTCAAGGTGTATGCCCCAGGCACACCTTAGGTTCTATGTGTGTGTGCTAGAGGCACAATTAGGTGCCCATAAGCACTGTTAGATGTGTGTTTGGAGTGGATTGAGCTCGACTCATTTGGTAGGTATGATGGAGATAATCTAGGAGTGATTTATGGATCATGAGATGCTCTCTTGAGCTCATGTGTGATGTCATCTACCTTTGTATTGAGCCTATTTAGAGGCTTCTCTTTCTGAATGAGAGTATCACTTCATCCCTTTCAGCTATGTTTATCTTCAACCCTCCATAGCTACTCCCAATTCATTACATTTGGTATCAAAGCTGCACGATTTCTTGATATATCTTTCGTAGTTAAGCTTAGGAAGCTCATTGTTCTTCCACTTTGTGATTTCTCATGGAGCTGCCTATTTTTCTGAACGCGGTAAGCTGGAGGCGTTACCTTTTTCTAAAGGAGCTGTTGCACTGCTACTACTGGATGCATTCCACAAGCCCAAACACTTGTGCCACTTTTTCATTAAGATGACTTGCTGTGTATAGCAGTGTCACTCCATCTCTCTACTTGTGAGTTGCACGACGACCAGCTAGAGTTACATATCCATCGAGAACGATTGAGTTCCTTTCGTAATCTTCCCACGGCTCAGTATGGTGAGCTCTTCTTGCTACAAGTCGGTCAAGTGCTTCTGGCTCAGGAAGGCACTAAACCCACCAGCTCTCCTTCACATAGAAGTCACAGGAGGGCTTGATGAGGAGTCACTCGACAATTTGAACATGTCTTGTGGAGCATACTGGTGAATGTCTTTGGTCAATTGATCTTAATCATTAGCTAAAGAGCGATGCTAATGCCATCACGTTTCAATAAGTGGAGCTTCTTCTGTCAGCCTATTTTTGAGATTTGATTCTGTGTTGCGATGGTGATCTGATCCATGAAGGTTTACGACTCTTTTTATGCTTATGAGCTATCATTTTATGTAGTCTATCTTTGTCCGGTACGTGAATGCTTGCTTGTGGACCTGAGGCTCCAACCTGTGAGCATACACGAAGCAGCAGTTACTGCTGAAATTCACATTTGTTTGGGCAATGCGGTGCTCGTGGTTCTTGCTTGTGTAATCACCTAGATGCCCATGTTTCTGAGGTATATCTCCAGTTCATAAGAGTTGTACCTAGAGCATTGTCAAGCCTATCTATGATAGATTTTTTACTCGAGGTCCTATAGCTAATCACCACGTGAGAGCTAAAGCATCTCTCCTTTCTCAGACTCTCAGCATCACGTTTCTTCTGAGTTTTGTATTCATCATGACGTTGACATCTTCTAGATCGATGCTCATAGAGAAGTTCATGGGGAAGGCTTCCCAATATGGCAAACAAATATGAGACTCCTGATAACCATTGAAAGGTCTTTTGTATCCCTTTTGTTTACCTAACACCCATGGGAACCCTTGCTAGCTTGAGATCCTAGCCATTGATAGATCCATGACCACCATGAGATGGCATGAGACACCTTGTGCTAGCTATATCCTTGACATAGCCTGAGGCATTCCCTTGAAGGGAGGTTTGTTGGGATATCTCAAGGTGTATGCCCCAGGCACACCTTAGGTTCTATGTGTGTGTGCTAGAGGCACAGTTAGGTGCCCATAAGCACTGTTAGATGTGTGTTTGGAGTGGATTGAGCTCGACTCATTTGGTAGGTATGATGGAGATAATCTAGGAGTGATTTATGGATCACGAGATGCTCTCTTGAGCTCATGTGTGATGTCATCTACCTTTGTATTGAGCCTATTTAGAGGCTTCTTTTTCTGAATGAGAGTATCAATTGCATTTCTTGTTCATCACTTCATCCCTTTCAGCTATGTTTATCTTCAACCCTCCATAGCTACTCCAATTCAATACAATCTCGTCCTACCTTAACTATATAGCCATAGTCGCTAGCTAAAAACATGGGATCTGGTGCTAAAAGTGCTAAGACTAGAAATCGCCGATGCCAAGAGCTTCTACAAACCACTACTTGTCCATAGCATGACAATTTTAAGGCCTTTTAAAGGTGTACATGTGCATTTAGCATTGCTAGGCATGTGCACTTGAGCGTTGTCAGAGACAGGGTGGATACGTTTTTGATCCTCTTGAATGAATTGAGCAGCACACTTTTTGGTTGAGTTTAGGAACTCCAACATTTTCTTCTCTCACCTCCCACGTTTTCTCCTCCCACCTCCAATGTTTTCTCCACGTTCTTGGACTAGGAATAATTTAGTCCATCTCCTCGTTCTTCGGCTCTCGTCTCTTGGCTGTTCAACCTCATCTCCTACAAAGAACGAGACTGTCTCTCAAACAGTTGTGAAGTGCAGGAATTTCTTACATAGATTTTCAAGGAGGTAGAAGGGAAGAGAACAACAGCCTGAAGGAAGGATCGTTTAGGTACTTGCTTGGTTCTATGTTCATTGCAGCAGCGCCCAATAAAACTCGCCCAATAAAACTGTGAAAAATTGGTTCACTCTGCGGAAAGCGGTTTTTAATGATTGATGAAGGTCATGCAGCTAACAGTTGAGTACCCTACAACTCAACAAAATGTGAGTGAATAGTAGCCATAGATAAGGAAAAGCCTTGAATAGCACTTACAATGCGGATAGTAGCGATGGTAGAGGAAGAGGCTGAGGTTGATGCTGATGGAGTTGAGAGTGTGGAGGTGGATTCTAAGGTGGAGGATAATGTGGGGGAAGATCCCAAGCTGTAGTTTGCAACTGATTGCTTGTATAGCAATGGCACAAGAGGAAGGATTGCTTCTTGGGGGGTCACTCATCATATGTAATCCTATCACGTGAGTTCAACAGAAGGATATTTTTTATTTCCAAAATTTATAGAAATAAATATACATAAGGGACTATTTAAAATAATTTTGGGAAAATTTTATAGATTTGTATAGAAAAGGGGTACATTTTATTTATGAAAAATTTACAGATAAGGGATTTTACAAATAGGCCTTGAACGCATGTGATATAGAGGGTTTATACATAGTGACCCCCCTAAGGATTGCTTGTCGAGCGGGAGGCAGTAGACGAATTCACACTTGCGGAGGATTTTGACATGCTTTGAGCTCCTCCATCAGCACCATTACCCACCATTCATCAAGCCTCTTCTCAAATCTCTCATGCAACCTTGCTAGCTCCTCACTTATCTTCCCTACCAGAATTGTCGCACTCACATGATATAGAGCTTTGCTCCTCAACATCAAAGCTTTCACATACTGCACCATCCTGCAAATCCCCTCAAACAATGGTCTCCTCTCCAATTCCTTCTCCCAACATCTCTATATGCACCCCTCTAAATATGGATGCCACTTCTGTACTGAGCCCCAAGAAACCTTTATAACTCCATAGCAAAGATTGAGGTCGAAATTAGTCTTGCGACAATCCTTACTAACGCTTGCATGGAGGAATTCTTGTGCACATTGGCCAGCTCCGTATAACATCTGGTGCTTGCACTTTGAGGGAAAAGAGGGAAGTTTGGAATAAGAGACGCCAAGCCTTACACACGGTTTGCAGCTATAGAAGCTTGAGCACCATGTTCACTTAAATAATCGGCTTGTCAAAGAGCCAGAAACATAGAAAACTCATCTATCAAAAGGAAACTTTGTTCGAGAACCTCGAGTTACAAGTGTTGCGACAAGTCGCTCCATGACGGCGGATGCTTTACATGCTCCGTGTGCTGTTTCTTCTTCCATTTGAAATGGAGGACTATCTTGCCACATCATCATGAGCTATTTAAAATCACCACCTTAATTAATTAAAATCTAAGGAGGGTGCCATCCAAATTCAATCATGAGCCATTTTAATTATAGGCCACCGCGGTGGATGGTAATGCCATCCCGATGGAATCTTAGGCACCACCCCAGACGCCACCTTGCTAATGACAATATTGACAATTAATTATGATATGGTTGGTAATCATGAAGCAAACTCAACCATCCTAGTAATTAATTGGTACATTAGGGGAATATTGGACTCAAAAAGGGCCTCTTGCATTAAGCCCTTAAGAATTGAGATTAGGGGGGTGGCTAATAGGAAGCCTTCAGCATTAAAATAATGGAGGGTTTTAGAAGATTTTTGATTGGTGGGAAGACTGACGACCATTTGGTTACTTTGGTAAATTCGCTCAGAAGAAACCATGGCCATTGGATCATCCAAGGAGATCAATGGTGGATGATCCTAGCCCTTAAGATTGATGTATGTGGCAGCCATCCAATGGCTCGAAATCCTTGTTGGGTTGGTCACATGATTTGGAATTAAATGCGGATGGCGGCTTCAAACCTTGGCCCTTAGATAGGTGTGTAGATCCAAGGGTATACAAAGGTCCGTACATCACAATCTAAGTGTGGGCAACTGTCCGCCCATGATCATAGATTGGGTCGGACCATTCCTTGTGGAAGGTTACATTTATCAAAATATTAGGAGGGACATACCTAGCAAATGTGCTCTTCTTTGAATGTCCAAGGTACCACCCGAGAAATCACTTCCTACGAACTTTAAGATGAATCCCTAGATCCGTCGGTTTGAAGTCATTGTTCTAGAACTTCCTTTGTGGGGTTAAAGGTCACTGTGCCTTAACCCCAGTTATGTACAATACTCAAATACATATATAAATGAATGAAAAAGAAGATTAGGGTGGTTCTGCACCCACCAAAACTTGTGTGGCTCTCTGTCTCTCTCTCTCGCTCTCTCTCCCTCTTCCGTTCTTGCTTCCGTTGAGAGCACTCTCAACTGGTATCAGAGCCCGGGTGATCTAGCTGAGCGTGCGTGAATGCTTGAAGCTCAGCAGCTCTGTGGGAGGAAGGAGAAGCTTTGTGGGAAGCTTTGTGGGTGACTTTACTTGCATCCGAGTGTGCAGAGACCTTGGAGGAACCTTTGGAAAAGTCACTTTGGCTTTGCGAAGTGGTTTTGAGAGCCTGTTAAGAGCTTTCAAAGAAAAAGTCGTTTTTTGAGCTTTTCCCTGTTCTGTTCGATGACAGAGACTCCGTATTGACTTGTAGAGGCAACTATTGCTTGCTTTTGGTGTCCACATTACTTCAGGAGCTTGGAAACACCTTCATTCTTGAATCTGGGATCATTTCAGTGGATTTCTGACTCACTGTATCAGTTCCTGCGTTTTTTGCCCGGGTGTTGGAACTCAAGTTTGGAGCAACCATTTGTAGATCTGTCAGTTCCGGTGGACTCAGGAGGTCCTAAAACTTCTATGTTGCTCATCATTCGCACCCCGGTGGAGTTTACAGATAGCTCTGTTTCCAAAAACGTTTTTCAATCCGTGTGTTGGACCCAGTGATTGAGGCCACGGTTTCCAAAACCGTCTGTCCCATTGCGTTCCGGATGCCCAAAAACCCCTACCTATCAGTTCTTGCGTGATTCGGTGGAGGATTTTCAGAGTTATAAATCTCTGTGTATTCGATTTCGTCTCTCTATTATGCATTTTTCATGCTAAGGTTTTGAAACCTTAGATTTATGCCACATGGCAGTGGATAAGTGTTGACTCCCATTTCTCATTCATCGGTTGGGATTTTGGAGTTCTGGCAGAAGAGAGATATTTGCAGATTTTCTTGCTGAGTCCGATTATGCAATGGCGCCCATGTTTTGAAGCATCTCAGGTTCTATTTTCAATAGCGCTCATTACCGTGGGACTATGATTTCTTGAGCATACCTTATGCAGATCACTCTGGTTGCAGAGTTTGAGCAGTGTTGTGCGCTCATTCGTGGTATGCATTGGGTTGCAGTGGATGATTTATAGGCCATTTGGATGCATTGCGGTCCTTGTTGGATGCGCTGATAGGCCCAAATTGCCTTGTGGGATGCTATTTTTATGGACGCTTTGCACATGGATGCTATTTTATGCTGAGGGACAGCTTTGACACATTGCAGGTGATGCACTGATAGTGCTATGCTCTCTTGGATGAGACATTATTGATGCATATGCCAGTGGACAGTGTTTATGCTTGAGTCATTTGGCATTTATTGGCATTTTCTTTTGGGCCAGATTTGCTCATATGGATGCATAGTATATGCACATGAGTCAGATGCTTTGAGTTTTGAGTTTTGGTGATATTTCACTCTATTGTGGCATACACATTTGGGTGCACCTAGTATTTGGTGTGATTCTCTCTTGCAGGCACTAGCATTTGGGATTTTGCTTTATTTGCATCATGGCATCCTCTTCCATGTCTGAAAAGGAGTTTTTCAGCATTAAAAAGTTTGATGGGACAAACTTTTCTTTGTGGAAAGAACAGATAAGGGATGTGCTTATTCAAAAGAAGCAGATTAAACCCTTGGCAGGGATTGAAGCTAAGCCTGCAAATATGTCTGAGGATGATTGGAATGAGTTGGATGCATTAGCAAAGTCTACTATTAGACTTCATCTTGCAGAGTCAGTTTATTTCACAGTAGTAAATGAGCAGACTACGGAAGATTTGTGGAAGAAACTGTGTGCCACTTATGAGAAGGAAACTGCCTCTAATAAAGTTTACCTCATGAAGAGGTTGTTTGAGCTGCAGATGAAGGAAGGGGTCTCCATTGCTTCTCACTTGAATGAATTCAATATTATTTTCAGCCAGCTTCAGGCTCAGAAAATGAATTTTGATGCGGAGACTAAGGCAATATTTCTCTTATGTTCATTGCCATCCTCATGGGATACCTTCCGTACAGCTGTCAGTAACTCTGCACCTGGTGGAGTACTGAAATTTGATGATGTTGTGGGTAGCTTGTTGGCCGAGGAGATTAGACGGAAGTCTATGGATGGCAACAAGCAGGATGCAGCCTTAAATGTGCAAAGGGGCAGATCACAGTTCAGGGGGAAGTCCCAAGAAAGAGGGAAGTCTCGTAGCAAATCCAAGGCACGGAACATTGAGTGTTACCATTGTGGCAAGAAGGGCCATATGAAAAAGGATTGCTACAAGCTGAAAAGAGAGCAAAAGAATAAGAAAAAGAATGCAAATTGGGGTGCAAATCAAAAGGAAGAGAGTCCAAGGGAGGACAAAGGAAAAGTGAAGATCGAGGAGATCAATGCAGTCACACGTGATAGTGACAATGATGTTCTCTTCATGTCTAGTTTATCTGCAGAGTTGCTTACCACTTCAGATGATGCATATTCCCAGGATTGGATTTTGGATTCTGGTGCTTCATTCCATGTTACTCCCCATAGGGAATGGTTCTCCACTTATGATAGTGGAAAGACAGGTTGTGTGCATCTTGGAAATGACTATGCATGTGACATAGTGGGAGCAGGTGACATAAAGTTTTCTTTTGCAAATGGGTCTGCATTTATTTTGAAACATGTGAGACATGTGCCTAAGCTGACCAAGAGTCTTATTTCACTGGGTCAGCTAGATGATGCTGGTTTTCACACCACTTTTGGCTTTCAAAGTTGGAAAATTCAAAAGGGCTCTATGCTTTTGGCTAGGGGTGCCAAGTGTGGGACTTTGTATCCCTTACATGTATCAGGGGTATTTGATCATGTTATTGCAATAACCGAGCAGCCAAGCACTTCTTTGTGGCATTGCAAGTTGGGGCACATGAGCCAGAATGGAATGAAACTCTTATGCCGTTTGGGTTATGTACTGCATTTGAGTTTCTCTGATTTTGAATTTTGTGAGCATTGTCTCTATGGGAAGCAGACTAAATCAGCCCATAAAAGAAGGGGAAAGAAAGAGTTTGAAATGCTTGATTTGGTGCATTCAGACGTATGTGGTCCCATGCCTACACGGTCATTAGGCGGGGCCGAATACTATGTGACATTCATTGATGATGCAACTAGGAAAGTGTGGGCTTATGCTATAGCTCGGAAGAGTGATGTATTCCAGGTATTTCAGAAATGGCTGGCCTTGGTTGAGAATCAGTCAGGTAGAATGCTTAAATGCCTACGGACTGACAATGGTGGAGAGTATCTCTCTCATGACTTTCAGCATTTCTGTGATACACGTGGGATTAAGAGGGAGCTCACATCCCCTCATACTCCAGAGCAAAATCCAGTTGCAGAAAAGATGAACCGTACCATTCAAGAAAGGTTGCAATGCATGCTTTCCAATGCAAGTCTTTCTGGTGGTTTTTGGGCTGAGGCAATGAAGACTGCAGTGCATGTGATCAATAGATCACCTAGTAAGAGTTTGGATGGTGATATTCCTGAAGAGGCATGGAGTGGCAAGAAGCCCTCTTACTCTCATTTGCGTATATTTGGGTGTGAGGCATATGCACATGTGCCAAAAGAGCTTCGAAAAAAGCTAGATCCTAAGTCTAGGAAATGCATCTTTCTAGGTTATGGTGAAAGTGGAGAGATGGGCTATCGTCTCTGGGATCCAGAAGCAAAGAAGATCATACGCAGCCATGATGTGGTCTTCAATGAGAAGAAGATGCATAAGGCACCCATGAGGGATGTGGAAATGAGGAGAATCACTTTCCAGGATGTGAATCCACCTGCATATGTTGATAGATAGCAAGCTGTCCATGCACCAAATGTGCAAGAAATGGTACCACCAAGTACTCCCACAGGTATACAATCAAGGGTAGATGATGGATCATCTATTGGTGGAAATGATGAGCCAAATGTGGCTGATATGCAAGTGGGACAGCAAGCTGAAATGCCCTTGAGAAGATCATCTAGAGTGTCTAGACCGCCTGATAGGTTTGTTCCAAGGCTAGACTATGTGATGCTTACTGATTGCAGGGAGCCTTCTTGCTACAGAGAGGCTATGATGCGTGAGGATCAACGCAAGTGGGAGTATGCTATGCAATCAGAGATGAGTTCACTTATGAAGAATAAGACTTGGGACTTGGTTTCTTTGCCACATGGAAAGAAAGCATTGCCATGTAAATGGGTCTACAAAATGAAGGTCACAGGTGATGATGTGCCTAGGTACAAGGCCCGATTGGTTGCTAAAGGGTTCAAGCAAGAGAAGGGTGTGGACTTTGATGAGATATTCTCTCCGGTTGTGAAGATGACCACACTTAGATGCATGCTTGGACTAGTGGCAGTAGAGGATATGGAGCTTATGCAGATGGATGTCAAGACAGCTTTCTTGCATGGGGATTTGCATGAGGAAATTTACATGGTGCAACCGGAAGGCTTTGAAGAAAAGGGCAAAGAGCATTTAGTTTGCAAGCTGAAGAAGAGTCTCTATGGTCTTAAGCAAGCGCCTAGAGAATGGTATCAAAAGTTTGATGCTTTCATTCGGTCCCAGGGTTTTAGAAGGAGTGAAATTGATCACTGCCTCTACACTAAAAGGGCTAAGGATAGTAGCCTGATAATCCTGGCACTATATGTGGATGATATGCTATTGGCTAGCAAGAATACTTATGAGCTAGATGCATTAAAGGCCAAGTTGCATGAGGCCTTTGATATGAAGGATTTGGGACTTGCAGGTCATATTCTTGGTATGCGCATCACGCGTGATCGGAGTAGGAAACTCCTTTGGCTTTCACAAAAAGAGTATGTTACAAAAGTATTGCAGCGCTTCAATATGGAGGGGGGGAAGGCAGTGAGTACTCCATTGCCTCCATATGTGAAACTGAGTCACACAGATAGTCCCAAATCAGATGAGGAAAGGGCCATGATGGCCAAGGTTCCTTATGCATCAGCAGTTGGGAGTCTTATGTATGCTATGATAGCTACTAGACCAGACATTGCATTTGCAGTGGGAGTTGTTAGCCGATATATGGCTAATCCAGGAAAGAGGCATTGGGAGGCAGTTAAGTGCATCATGAGGTACATGAAGGGTACCAAGGAGATGTGCATCTGCTTTGGTAAAGGAGACATGCGTGTACTTGGGTACACAGATTCAGACTATGCAGGGCATGTGGATAGTAGGAGATCCACTTCTGGTTATGTGTTCACCTTTGCAGGTGGTGCAGTGTCGTGGATGTCTCGCACACAGAAGTGCATTGCTTTGTCTACCACAGAGGCTGAGTATGTTGCAGCCACAGAGGGTTTCAAGGAGGCTATATGGCTTGATCGGCTAGTGGGAGATTTGGGGATTCATACAGGTGTACCGACATTGCATAGTGATTCCATGAGTGCTATTCAGCTAGCACGGAATCCGGTCTTTCATGCAAAGACCAAACACATTGAGGTCAGGTACCATTTCATCAGGGAGGTACTTGAGGACAAGCGCATAGAGCTTGTCAAGGTTCATACAGATGATAACCCTGCAGATATGCTGACGAAGAGTCTACCTAGTCAGCGGTTTGAGTATTGTCGTGTATTGATGGGCATTGGATAGTATGCTCACTGGTTGTTCTCCCTTAAAGGCACATTGTCCTTTAAGTGGGAGGTTGTGGGGTTAAAGGTCACTGTGCCTTAACCCCAGTTATGTACAATACTCAAATACATATATAAATGAATGAAAAAGAAGATTAGGGTGGTTTTGCACCCACCAAAACTTGTGTGGCTCTCTGTCTCTCTCTCTCACTCTCTCTCCCTCTTCCGTTCTTGCTTCCGTTGAGAGCACTCTCATCCTTATTACCTTTTTGATTTGTATAAAGGCATTAAAATCCCCACTTTTTGTATAGATTATAGACATTATTTGTGAGAGGATGACCTTCTCTGAAAAATATATTGGCCTATTCCCATCATCCCAGATATATTGGTAGATTTTATAGCCCATTTCCTTGACTTTTTCATACTTGCTTGTTATTGTAATCCATTTTGGTTATGTACCATGGTGATGGCCAGTTTAAGGAAGGTGACCTTCATGCCCAGGGGGAGCCCAAGGGTTCCTTGAGGGACTCCAGTGAGTAGGCTCTCATAGTCTTGTTTATCTCTTGGAATTCTAGAGGGTAGATCCAATATGAGTGTCCCTTGGTGAAGATGGGTCTAGGAAGTGTCTACATTTACCATAAGCAGGTGTCTTCATAGTCCTAGACATGTATGCAAGCATGTGGGTCCATGGCTGTTCCTACTATGAGAAAGTGAACATCACTGACATCTTACGAGACAGGGCATGTAGATGCAAATTAAGCACATTCAATCCACCACTCTTCCGAGGTGAACATACATATAATATTTTAGTAATCGGAGAGCCTTCCTAGATGACTTTGTTTTCGATAGCATTTCCATTGCTTGTGACATGTATGCTGAAATATCCTGAGAAGTCCAATGCAACAAAGGCAAAAAGAATTGGACATAGGCCATGACAATAGACATTGCACTATTTTGAGACGAGTATGCAAGGGCCAAATGGCTATTTTCCAATAGTGTAGCTTGTCACGGAGTTTGTTAAACACCCATTTAAGTTGTTGCTTCCTGGTAACCATCCATCCGATAGGATAGCCCAGATGTCTGACCACTGCTTGAGAATCCAAAATCTCCCCTAGCCAAAAAATTGCATGCCAATCAGTTTGTTTGAGGGCTATCAATTTTGATTTCTCAAAATTAACATGAAGACTTGCTGCCAGTCCACACAGAGATAAAGAATCCATGAGGAGCTGCAGCTCTTGTTGATTATTCTGAGGCATGAAAAAAGAGTCATCTGCATATGCCTCTGCTGCAAATTTTTTTTATCCTGGCAGCTGCAATCCTTTCAATCTCCCTTAGAGTTTGGGTTTAGGGTTTGGGTTTAGGGTTTAGGGTTTGGGGGTTAGGCTTTAGGGTTTGGGGGCTAGGGTTTAGGGTTTGGGACTTTAGGGTTTAGGGTTTAGGGTTTTGGGATTTGGGTTTAGGGTTTAGGGTTTAGGGTTTGGGGGTTTGAATTTAGGGAAGATTTAGGGTTCAGCATCCACGCTTGCCGTAATGATTGTATTCTCTTTCATCGTGAGCATGGAGATTTGGCTAGTTGTCCGAAGTGTGGGGAACAACGATATAGAGATGACTTGCAGGGTGAGCAGATACCAATAAAGGTCTTGAGACACTTTCCCATCATTGCAAGAATACAGCACATGTTCCGATGCAAATCCATAGCGGAGTTGATGACATGGCATGCATCTCATTGGTCCACTGATGACACATTGAGGATTCCTGCAAATTGTGCAACTTGAAAGCACATAGACGATCAGTGGCCAAACTTTATGAGGGAGCCACATAGCTTACATCTTGGGCTTGCCATGGACGGTGTGAATCCTTTCGGATTACACTCGACATCTTGGTCGACATGGCCCATAGTCATGGTGAATTACAATATCCCACCATGGCTAACAATAAAAAAGGGACATCTCATGCTTGCACTACTTGTGCCAGGGAAGTACAAGGCAAAAAATATGGATGTGTACCTGGCACCTTTGATAGAGGAGATACAGATATTATGGAGAGGGGTGCGGGTCTTTGATATTTCCAAAGCTCCTAGACATACCAATGATATTTTGCTCAGAGGTATCTTGATGTGGACCATGCATGACTACCTAGGATATGGAGAGTGCGCAGGTACGTGGTTGTGTCTCTACAAGTATAATATAGGATTATGCTTTTATGACTCTCTTTTGCATGCATGTCTTATACTAACACATTCATGCACGCGTGCAGGACTTGTTACAAGTGGGTACCATGCTTGTCCTATTTGTGGACAAGATTTGAAATTGCTTGCACGATACTCCAAACATGAGGAAAAATGTTTATGAAGGTCATGCTCGATACCTTCTGCTCAACCATCTTGCATGTGGAGGTTAGCTTGATCCACCACCATCATATTTGAAGGCAAGTGACTGGATTCAAGCTTGGAGGGCGAATGGAGAGGAATGTCCTCCTAGTATGAAGAGGCTATTGATCTTTCATGAGCCTCCTTATTGGGGTCAGTTACAAATTAATCATCTCTTAGATCCCATGCATATCTTCAAGAATGTGGGGGATACTATTTGGGCACACTTGGTTGGTTCCAAAGACTCAAGAGGAGTGCGAGAAGACTTGTGTGCTATGAATAGGATGTCTCATTTGTGGCCCCAAGTGCATACTTCGGGAAAAGTTGCCCTCCCGAAAGCAATGTGGATCCTCTCTACAAGAGAGGAGGTAGCGATCAAGGTAGACATTGCCTCTTTTCAAACACTGACAGGGTACCTATGTTGCTTGAAAGGATCATTTTCAAAGGACAATAAGCTTAGTGGGCTCAAATCCCATGATTGGCACAAGGTCTTACAGGTATTCTAAGCTGTAGAATTAGTGTACCGATAA
This sequence comes from Dipteris shenzhenensis, assembly GCF_047967505.1. Classification (NCBI taxonomy): domain Eukaryota; kingdom Viridiplantae; phylum Streptophyta; class Polypodiopsida; order Gleicheniales; family Dipteridaceae; genus Dipteris; species Dipteris shenzhenensis. Next base: position 4,262,317 of record NC_141610.1, on the reverse strand, counting down.
TCGTGATGCGTTAGCATAATTATGATTATGTTATATTGTTGACATGACTTCTTTGTTGCTTTGATAGTTCATCCTCCCAATTACAATAAAAGGATGCTTACAAGAAGATGGCTCTTCTCCCCACTCACATGTCACTTAATTGGCTACAACTGGATCTACGTAAAGCTAAACACAATGGAGAGACAATAAACGAGCACGAGCGAGAGTTATCATCTGGATGTATGATGCCTGTAAGTTTCTTACCTCTTGATGTAATTAAGTAATTATTTGTGGCAATATACGCTATAAAATAGATGCATCTTCATTGTTTTAATGATGCTCTTTTACAGTACAAAAAGTACAGTGCATTATGGTCATATGGATGACATTTTCGCATGGAACGCATCGATTCAAAGAGAACCATGTATGATTGTGGAGTCATGGCTAACTTCACACAAGATAGCCGAGCAAATGCTTCGGATACCAATCTTCTCTTCTCACAGTTGGATTATTGTGGAACCATACACGAAATCTATGAAGTTGATTTCAGACAATTTAGTATTATCATTCTTGATGTAAAATGGTTTAGCACTATTTACAATGGTCCCCATGTGACAGTGAGAAAAGATAGTAGCAGTTTCTTTGCAATAGACTCCACCAAACATTGGACCGATGAAAGTGATACTTTTGTTCTTCTCGAGCACTGTGGGTAGGTGCATACTAATGATTTAATTAATTGAAGCTTTCATTTGTAAAGATCCATTGATACATGTACTTAAGCATAATTTCCTATATATAATTGACGACATCTGGCACCCATCTTCAATATAGGTGGTTTTTCAGCCGGATCGTTCTGATCCAAGATGGTGGTACGTGATCCAAGTTGCACCACGAAGTAAGCAAAAATTTAAAGATAGAGATGTGAATATGGAGATGCCACTACCAATGTCGGATCCAATTGATCCCGATGAATCTAGCAAAGAAGATGAAGATCACAATATGAGCTAAGATGAAGATGTGCATAATGACATCGCACGGGAGGAAGATGGAGGTAACGATATTGAGGAAGAAGACAACGATCATCAAGAATCACCACACTTTATTGAAGAAGATGCTCAAGTACTTTTAGGTGAACGTACAATGCTAGAGTACGATGATGATATAGGAGATCAACTCAGTATAGAGTTAGAGATAGACTTGTTTGGCACGTCAGACTTGGCTCAAGATGAAACAGTTGATGTAAATGCTCTTCATTGATTTTTTTCATCTCAAACTTGGACATGAATATATGAGCTTCAAAGGCTTGATGTACATGCTCTCATACTTTATTCTCTCAAAAGATCAAACATGTATGAAAATTTAAAAAATTTTGTCATTGGAAAAAACTAACTTTTAAGGCCTATATGAGTAAAAAAGCTCTCTGGAAAACGTCACTATAAAATAGTATCTCAGTGTCAATATATAGTGACACTTACATTTCTAACAAACGTCACTATATAGCGACTTTAGAAATTGTTGCTATATAGCGACATTTGCTTAAAGTCACTATATAGCGATGCTTTACGAGATGCGCTTCCCATACCAATGTTTAGCACCCCGCATGTGCTAAACGTCGGTACTTAAATGTCACAATAGGATCCATGTGTAGTAGTGTTGTGCAAACAACAATGAAGACCAAAGTCAACACTTTGGCCTTTTATACATTTCACCTTTTGAAGGGAGGGCCAACCCTTTTCCTTTTAGCACTCTCCCTCTCTTCACAATAAAAAGGCTCTTAGGCCCGTAGGGTGCCAAGGCATATTTTTATTCTTTCCATCTCTCCCCTACTAGAGGAAATAGCACTTGTGTTAACCATATTAGAGCGCTTGGGACAAACCTGATATTAGGAGGTGGTCATAACGAGTTCCCAAATAGCGCTTGTGTTAGCCTCGTGCCTCCAAGGCTTAGGCGATTTGGGGCTCAAACTCCTTGAGAGCCCTCATGCCTTAAGTCATTTGGGGTTTGAAGCCTATGTATTAGGCTCAAAACTTGGAGTGGTAAGGTGTAACTTCTGCGAGACACTTGACAGCAACTTGTAGCTAGAACGTACAACTTGTGCACATTGCTTGCATGCTTTTGCCTTGGACTATTTGGTGATCAAACTCCTTGAGCTTGTCTTGTACTCTTTCCATGGTTGTTTCCATTGAAGTGGATAAGAATTTGCATATTGCTTGCAATCGTTGGCCATGCGGTGTCAATTGGAACCTAGAATGTGCACATGTTGCCTGGAAGCTTTGGCCTTGGGATATTTGGAGATCAAACTCCCTGAGTTTGTGCTGTACTCCTTCCATGTGCACATTGCCTGCAATCATTAGCCTTGGGGTATTTGGGGATCAAACTCTCTGAGCTTATCTGTAGAAGTAGATCATGAAGCCTAATCAACTCTAATCACTGATTACCCTACATTCAGCAATTGTACTCTGTGGATCTTAACATGCCACCCTTGTTGTTGCTGATCCGCCCCTCGGGTCAGCTGCACTAGAGGAGGTGTGTGGTGAGGATTGTCTATAGGTCTGCATAGCAGTCTAGCTATCGTGGAGTGAGGCGAGTGATGTACGAGCGATACTTCCAAAAATGGGTGGCATGCATATCCTCGTACATGCGGATGTGATGTCGATGGAGATTGCGGACACGGAGGTAGAGGTGGAGGTCCTAGAATTATGTAGGATTAACGTCGGCATTGAAAACAAAGATTGTGGAGGTAGTCATCGATGGGGCAAGTATGGACGGGGAGATCACAGAGGAGTAAGAGGAGGAGGTGGTTGAAGTGGACCACTACTATGACAATGGGATCTAGAACTGAGCCGTATGTGTAGTTCAATGATTGGAGGTGGAAGAAAAATCCCTCCTAAGTCATCTCTTTGGGAAAGTTGTACTTTGGAAAGTTGTACAACATATTGGGGTCCTTCTGTTGGAGTTCTCTGAATTTGGCCCAAGTCGATCATCGTTCCATTGACATATACAGGGGGTGGATTTGGCAATCGACATGGGCACTGCGGTAGTATCACCAAAATTTCTCTAGCTTCAAGAAGGGGAGTTGCCATCATGGCTGTAGACTGGCATCTGCATCGATCATGGGGACTGGAGCATTGGGGGCGAGGCTGTATCCTCCTCTTGTGCACTTTGGATGTGCATGTTGCTAGTCATTGAAGGACTACATGATGAATTATGTGAGGGGGCACACCGCTAGGATTTTGTATAGATAGAGGTGGGAGCCCTCGAATTGGCACTTCCAATGATGCATAAGTGCACTGTCTAGCAGCTCCTAAAATGACTGCAAGTGTGGGCACCATTTGACATCTTCAGGGGGGGAGGCAGGAGGAGCTAGTAGAGCTTGGTTGTCTACTACAATGGGCATGGGCTCCAGCTCTACTGTGCTTGTTGGCATTGTTACTTGGGCTACCTATACAAAATTGGCTACCTTGAGCAGCGTGTTGAAGGCTGCATTAGGAAGGTTGACTGGAGCTATAGAGGAGATTGACGGGGAGGTCCTGTGTTGTGCTGTGGTGGTGTTAGAGGCATTAGACAAATACTCAGGCATTGTTGTCCGAGGGAGGGGAGGTTGGGTGGCTTGTTGGGTGGGTTGGGCAGGATTCAGAGGAGGTGGTGGTGGAATTTCAGTAGGAGGGGAGGTAGCATTAAAGAGGGCAATGGCATCTTGGCCATCTTCCTCGGTGACTTCTATGGGGTATGCTACATGAATTGTTTCAAAATTGCTCACCAAGCATGTCTTGGAGAGCTTGTAGCACCCTATTGAAGAGGAATATTATGCCAAGGGGGTTGTAGGTGGTGGATTAGAATGCTGCAAGGTGCCCTTGAGATTGGATTGCAGAGGCTCGACCATAGGTCTGCATCCAATTAATGTCTACTTGTAGACTTTCGGGGGTGTAGACCCACGGCGTGAGTTCCTCGGGCTTTGCGATTTGCATCACTTCATCGTCCATAGGATAATTAAGGGACTCCATGATGATGTGGCACCAGGCCTAAAAATTGAGGATGGGATGGGTGGCTAGAGTCTAGAGGTCGGACGGGCAGAGGAGAGAGAGAGAAGTGGGTTGGAGATCTAAGGAGAAGTATGACATGGCTAGTATGGCCCGGCAATGGTCAGGGTTACAATGGAGGATGGTTTGGAGGGCATTAGGAGGAAGTGGAGCTATGAGGTCTAAGTGGAAGATGAGGTTTTGTGCATGTTTGGGGGATGGTGCGTTGTGCAAGTGTGTATGTGGTGAGCTATGCGGAGACCTCCTTGTACATCCAAAACTCTTGTTGCTCCCACTCTTCCAAACCTGACTCCTCTGATTGGTCGGGGGTGTGATGTCATTCATTCTCTACTTGAAGGGACACCGTAAGTTCTTGTTCTTATGCTAGGAGATCCTGTAGAGTTTGGATCTATCGTTCCTAGTGCTCCTATGTTCTAGCATGCTATGCCTTTGCCTACGTCTTCTGCTCCAATGTGGTTCATAGGCCAGAGGGTCAACTTGGTCCATGAGAGTTTGGACCAGGGTTTGCTTGTGGCAAGGTCATCTTTGAACTTTGTAAGGGCTAGCTCGAGCTCTTCAACTTTCACATGGTACCCCTCTGCTCTTTGTACTACTGCTTCATCCATGGCTTGGGATACAACCGTTATGGATTAGATGTCATGCGTAGAGAGCTATGCCTAAAGGAGACTAGCTGAGAGTTGTGAGGTTTGTTCCTTCCTCCTTTGCAAATCTGTGCATGGGACAACCTATGGGAGCTATGCCATGGCGTCCACACTCGATAATTGCTCGACCGACATGTGGCTATAGCCACCTAGTGCCCTATATTGGGGTGCACTGCAATATTGTAGGGCCTCTGCTAGGCCTGACCATGGGGAGGAAGAGGTGCTAATGGGGCAAAGGATGCGGTCTCTTGGGGGGTTGTGGAGACTGAGACATAGGACATAGCAGGAGTGGTTGGCATGGCTTTGGATCTTGGATGGAGGCCAATGGTGACTATTTTGTCACCTTGGAGGTCTTCGATGAGGATGGGCTCCTCCTAAACTCATTTGCCCTTGTTTTGGAAATCCTCTTGCTGGAGTCGTAGTTGTTGGCTCATGAATTCTTGCATCTAGCGGTCCTCATATTGTGCGAGCAGCTGGCTTAGGTCTGGTTGCACATGACCACCTAGAGTGGTGCTAGGCATTATCCTTGCTTGCTTGGGCTTGAACTGTGTCTCTTCGGGCTCTATCTACACTGGCCCTATGGTGGATTTTTGGCCAACCCAAAGCTGACTGGTGGATGCTGTTGTAGTAAGTAGTAGAGAATCGGAATGTATAGCATAGGGTTTGCCAATTACTTCCCCGTGTGTCTTGAGGTCATCCCTCATTTGGCTACAAAAGTAGTCTACCCAATTTGTATCCTGTCGAGCTCCACCAAGCGTAGCAAAATATTGAGCACGACGAACTGATGGTGGTCTATGTGCTTGACTTGCGTGAGATTGCAAGGCTCCTACTGGTTTTTTTCCACCTCATGCTTGTGCATGGCGATGAACTGGAGTCGGCCCTTGCTCTTCTGGTGATCATAGTGGCAGACCTTGCTGACAACATCTAGCTTCTTCTTCATGGAGTACTTCTCGCCGACGATGACCGCTAGGCTGAAGGTGGCACATACCACCTTGATTGATCTAGTAGTGGTGGGGAGTCCCTATTGAATCTCATAAGATGCCAACGTTGGTGTTGCTATTGTACGCTTGGAGAAATTCTGCTAGCAGCTTCATGTCTAGGTGGCATGGGAGGTGGTCTGCCACTCTACTCAAGCCAGCAACTATGAGCGCATCCTCCATCTCTAGTTCCTTTAGTGCTGCATAGGCTACCGCTGTATGGTAGTGGAGGGTGTAGTCGTGACCCTCGTAAGTGAAGTGCGAGTGCACAATGCATGCACTTAATTCTTGGAGCCATGCTTCTCTAAGTGGTGAGTGTGATTGGGAGCACATGACCTTGTACTCACCTACTGTCGGAGTCAAGGTGCACTTTCTTGATCTTGAGGGGGGTGTACTAGCTGGGTACCCTCTTGGGTGGCCTGTTTGTTTGACACTTCTTCTTCCTCTTGCAAATCTTCTATGGGGAAATTGGAAGGCATATAGATTGTTGCAGAAGTGGTGCTTTGGGAATTTGAGGGGCCAGTGGCCTGTGGGGTAGGGTGGGGGCAGAGTCCCAATTCCATTTCAAATTCAAAGAATTTGTGTTCGGGATCCATTGGAAAGAGTGATGGAAATTTAGTGATGAGGGAGTCAATAAACGAGGAAGAGCGAGAGGACATAAACAGGCTGTTTGGATGGCAGTGAAAGAGGGCAAGAGGCTGTGAGAATTTTGGGAAAATTTTGCAAGAGTCTGGGGGAAACTGCTATGGCAATGACCCGATGGGATAAGGCCTATTTACAAAGATTTTGCATCCCCATGGTTGGAGGGATCTTTCGATGGCGACGGTTGATGGGGCCAGTCAATGGCGACGGTCAGCAAGGTAAGTCAATGGCAATGGTTGGTGGGGTACTGCTTTGGTGACGACCGGTGTGATATTAGAAAGACAGTGACTGGTGTGATACGGGATGGCGACGGTCGGTGTGATTTGATGATGGCAATCATCGGTGGGATTTTGGATCATGACAGTTGGTGGGATCCTTCTTTGGCAACGATCGGTGGGATACCTGATAGTGCTGTTTGGCAGGATACTTCTATAGCAATGATCGGTGGGATACTGACTATGTAGAGAAGTAAAAGAGGGGGGGGTGTGTGAAGGGGAGTGGAGTGCATTTGTGCATGTGGGACTGATTTTGAGGCTAGCCTGCAAGATAGTAACCAAATGCAAAAATGGACATACTGATCCTAATCACCTAGTGTTGACCATGGATGTGTGTGTGTGTGTGCATGCTTGGCAGTGACTTGTGGGCTACGGGGGTGCATCTAGTGAGATGCCTACCGTAATGACTCACCTAGACCTGGACTTGATGATTATGAGGAATGCGGTGTGGGCGGACACCGTGCTACCACATAGCATGTTAAAAGCCACGTAGAGTAAGTGTCTAGCTTGTGTTTTACCTTGGATGCCAAAGGCACATTGGCATTGGGCTTACTTGTTGCGGGTTCTTGTGAGACCACTTTTGGTGCAGACCCTTGCTTTCATGAGTAGGTCGGTACCATCGGAGGTGGTACGATCGCAATTACTTTTGAGGGTTTTGCCTTCAGACTTAGAGGGAGGTTCTTGTGTGACACCTCGCCTCGGGGGCGGGGGGGGGGGGGGGTCACTCATCATATGAAACCCTATCACGTGAGTTCAACAGAAGGATATATTTTATTTCTAAAATTTATAGAAAAAATAAATATACATAAGGGACTATTTAAAATAGTTTTGGAAAAAATTTACAGATTTGTATAGAAAAGGGGAAATTTACAGATTTGTATAGAAAAGGGGTACATTTTATTAATGAAAAATTTATTGATAAGGGATTTTAGAAATAGGCCTTGAACGCACGTGGTATAGAGGGTTTATATATAGTGACCCCCCCGAGCACCTCGTAGGGGAGGGGTTGGTCCTTGCACTGCTCCCTGGCTGCCCTTGGCGATATTTGTGTTGAGTCGTAGTATTCATGGTAATAGTGCGAACTTGGTAGATTAGAGTTGGCGTGCTATGTTTCGGTTCATCTCGGTAAGGTCTTGTGGTGCTGCATCTCGGAATGACACAAGTTATTGTGTTGCTTCCTTCAAAACCTTCGCAGCTTGTACCCTCATCTTTGGGACATGCGACCTTCTTGCTTCGGCTGCCCAAGTGTTTGGTACTAACAAAGCTGTTGGGGGAATGTGGCCTATGGAGAAGGTGGATTAGAGCTTGTAGCCCAAAGTGCGAGTTGTCGATGTGGTCTTCTTCTTGTAATGGATGGTTTCAAAAGAGATGTTCCTGGGGCGACTGGGGTCTTCTATGCTGCTTGGACTTCCTCTGGGCATCGGGTCTGATTGGAGTGATGTTGGGCACAGAGGATAGCCTCTTGTACTTGCTGTTCATGAATTTCCTAAGTGGAGGATGGTAGTGGCGATGGAGTGGGCAATGGCACTGGTTTACCCTTGCAGCTGGCTTTCTTCTCCTTTCGGGGTTGGACTTGTGGTTGGGGGTTGGAGGTGGGTGGGGCTTCCGCTCTGCCCTCTTGTGTTGATTTGTTGTTGTGAACTGGCGAGGGTGGAACTGAAGGAGCAAGACTTGGTCCACACAATGGGACTACCACCGTTCGACCACCATTTGTGAGTGAATACCTACAATGTGGCCCTACAAATATTGGCATCATGGATTTGCAATTGAATCTTATTCGATCTCAAAATTCCTTGCCTACTTCATTGGTAGTTTGACTTGGGGAATGGTATCCAACATAATTTTGTGGTAAATCTAGTATTCAATATATGTTAGGTGCCCAACCATCTAATGTGGCTGATACAATGGCTTCTATTTACCTTATTTATCAAGAGTTAGCGGGAGAGATGTATTGGGTCCTCTATAGTGGTGCAAGAGAGATTGATCTCATTCATGAGAATCTAGGATTGTTACATTTTTTTTCATTTGACACCACTTGGGATGTTGTGGCACCATAGACCACCCCCTTGGCTTTTATGTCATATTGTAGAGGTTAGGGATTGCTCTCACCTTTTGTATAATGTGTTTTGAATGGAATAAATACCACTTTGTAAAAATATTATAGTTGGCATAGCCAAAGAAGAGTGAAAATTAGCATTCATCATAATAGAGGAAGTCCAAAACAAGGAGGACAAGTTACAACTTTAAGGGTAGGGCACTTTTTAATGATTTCAGAGAGAAAAACGCTTTACCTCAACCGCATTTGTCTCATAAACTCCTAAAAATGGAGAGGTCGATAAACGGCACCTTCCGATGGGCTTTAGAAAAAAAAAAGTATTTGACTCTATTGAAGAAAAAATAAGGGAAAGAGAGCATGTCATGGCTTCTTCTTATACTTTGTATACTCTTTTATAAAAAGAACTTTGCACATGTCAAAATTCCAAAAAGAGAAAAAACGTCAAAATGGAATGGATGTGATGACTTGAAAAAGATTTGAAATGGGCAATTGAGGGTGCATCTATTCCAAATGAAAAGGAATTATATGAAAGGAAGGACATTTCTCCCACTCAACTAAAGTAAATGGTGCCCCAAATTTGACCCTCCACACACCCAAATAGTTTCTTGGAACATCTCAAATGGGATGATCTACATTGCATGTATGCATTACTTTACTATTATAGAACCAGATGAGTTGCCCTATGATGTGTTGCCTTCTTTCCTTAAAGCGTTGGGAAGGCACACCACAACTAGCACTCCTTTCCACTTAATTGATTGTAGCCCCACATCTTGGATGAGTATCTACCAAGTCCCCAAAGCATGTTATAACACTATGGAATTTAGTTCTCCTAATTGCCCAATTTGCATCATGGATGCTTACTTCTTTATAAACATCCCACTTTGTCCCATGAGTTTCCTTGTTGTGACTTTTGTGTACTTTGGTAGATGATGATCTTGCTCATGGGTGTCATCAATAATTGTCAAGTCCTTGAAGAGGCTTCTACCTTCGCCTTGAACAGCTCTAGCATAGGAGCCTCTTTGCACATCCTGCATGGGCGCGCCCCTGCTTGGGTTTGTTGCATTGAATTTTGTCATGGTGCTCCATTAGTCTGTCATGCTTGTTTTGGCACTGAAAAGGTGACACCTTTAGACTTTTCTATTGTTTTCTTTCCTGAGGATGACCGGCGGTTGTCGGAGGCAGATTGAAAAGAGCTTAGTATTTCTCTGAAAGCTGCACTGACAACGTTTTGCATGTCACTATCATCCACATGGAATGTGATGTCCCAAGTCATACCATCTTTAGCATTCGCTTTGGTTTGCTTAAGATCTTCCATGATGAGGTCTATTTTGTTGTTATCTTCATGATTCAGAGTTGGCAACTCTAGTCCACTGGAGTAGATGGGGATTACTTTGGTAGGGTGAGCTCCCACCCTATCTTTTCCGCCATCATTGGGGGAGGTCTTGTTGCTGCCATCGCTAAGAGATGCCCTATCCCTACTGTCATCGCTAGAGGATGCCATTCCTTTAGTAGGTTAGTCCCTATTGTTGGAAACCCATCTTACTTTGTGATGCTACTTCTCGTCTCTTCCTTTCTTGAACCTATGTTTGTCTCTCTTGATGATTGGAAACCCAACTTACTTTTGATGCTACTACGCTTCCTTCTCTAGCAAACCATCACTACTATGATCCCTTCATTTCAGGGATGTTTTTATCGAAGGTATAGTAATATAATATTATAATATATTGGCAAAAATTTTCATATATTATTTTTAAAGTTTCAAATCATTGGTGAATTCCAAGTCTTGTTATTATTTTTCTTAAAAATTTTGGCAAAATATTCTAGTGCATTTTAATAACTTTCATCGGTCCCAAATATGTTAGAAACTAATAATATAAAAAGCTATCTCTATTTTCTATTTCACAATTAAAAAAGACATGAAATAGCTAACATTTAAAATGAATAATACCAAAATCTACCTCTCTTTTCTATTTCACAATCTACTATGACATCAGATAGCTAGCATTTATAAAGTATGCAAAGTATAAAAATTTTCTCCAAGTCAAGTTCAAATAGTCCAAGAAGCTAATTATATCCTTTCCTTTTACAACTTGACTTCCACAGTGCTTACCTCTCTTTTCTATTTCACATCTAAAAAGACATGAAATAGCCACATTTAAAACTAACAATACCAAAATATACCTCTTTTTTCTATTTCAAAATCCAAAAAGAGGTGAATAGCTAGTATTTATAAAGTATACAAAGCATAGAATTCTTCAAGGGTAATGAATATCCTTCAACTACATTGTAAGGAAAGTTCTCAAAGTAGAGTTCAGATAGTCCAAAAAGTGAGTTATAGCTTCCTTTTACAACTTGACTTCCATAGTGCTAATGCTCTATCATATGGAAAGCTACTAACATCATACGGACAAGAGTACAATCTCAAGCTAAGATCTAAGTTCTCATCTAGCTTATTGTGAAGCTTATTCTTCCATTAACCTAGAGTAATGAAACATCTTTTATCCTCAAGTGAGCCAAGAATAAATGTTTGACATAAATTTGCAAGCTTGAAGTACTCATAAATGTTATCTTGTAGGAATGTGCTATGGGAGAGCTCACTCCAAAGCCAAACCATAGAACCTTGCATTTGAACATTTTCCATTGAATTGCTTTGCTGGTGCATGACTTATCCAAAAAGGGAAGACTGCCCCAATCAATGATTCCAACTTGACATGCACCATTTGGAGTAAAACCAAGCAAGATGTTGCCAAGATGCAAGTCTGTATGGAACCATTGGGCCGCATGCAAGCATGCTACTCCAGCTAGAAGAGCATGGATTAAATGGTGCATGTTGGCACAAAAGAAGTTGATTCTCTGCACCACATCTCCAAAGTTTTTGATTGCATCCTCTAGCTTGCCTTGTGCTTGTGCTTTCTTCTCAGCTCCTCCCTTCAAGTGTGTGTCAACATAACATGTACATGACCCTTCATTAAATGGCAATTGGAGAAAATTTTGAGATAAGCTACCACCATTGAAGTATGGTGTGATGGTCCATAGAGACTTCTCTCGAGTAGAAGCAATAACTCGAATGAGGACAAGATGTGCTATCTGGATGGCCCCTTCTCTTCGTGCTTCTCGTCTATGAGCACCAACAGTACCCATGTACTGCTTGCTAGCATACCACATGTATTGTAAGAAACTAGGAGATCCTTTGAGATGAACTTGATAGGCAGTTCCATATGTTCCTTATCCAATCCTTTCACCTAGGAAGATCTCTTGATCTGTCATGTATGTCACAAAAGTAATATTTCTTATGTGACTATCTCATTGTTGTAGCTTTTTTATTTCACCTCCAGGCACCTTTTCCTTTCAAGACCACTATGCCCACTTCCTCACCTTGCTCAGCTCACTCCTCTGCCATGCCAAACTTTAAGGTTGACTTCTTCTCCCAACTCTCAATTCTAAGGGTTCTTCTTATCAGATTGAAGAACCTTAATTTTATGTATAGCCCACAATGCATCCCATGTCTCCATCTACGATGCACTAACATCATTGGCAAATCCTTATCTTGTAGCACATGTTTTCTTGAACTGTGCATAAACATCGCCAATTTGGGATTCAACCCAAAGCAATGATTTAGAATCCTAGTTCACAATGCTAACAAGATCATGGGTCTGAGCACATTACTGTAGCATCCCCTTTGTGTCTTGTATAACATTGGTCTTAAAATTACTCAACCTATCAATGCTCTCTATTATGGTCTCCATCTGTCTCCATTGCAATCTTTTATTTCATCTAGCATTTGCTCTCGAAGTGCTTGGTTGACTTGCTTGCATTGTTTCAATGTTAATGAACAGTTATGATTAGAGCCACCAACAGACCCTTCCATCTTGAAGAAAAAACTGTGTAGAATTTTGAAGTCAAATATAATTTTTGCATATACAAAATCCGTGTATTAATAGCATGTAGTGCATGATACAATGTATAGTACATGATACAATGTGTTAATAAAACTTATGGAATATAAAAAATAGTACATGATATAAAATTTATGTAGAAAGAAATGGACTTAGCATTTAGTTGTCAGCTTCATTTCAATGCAATGTATATGAGGGGGGGTTGTGACTATGTGAATGCATAGAGTGGACTTTAAATCAAACTTAACTTAATTTTTAGCTTTATTTCAACATAATGCATATGAGGGGGGGGTTCTAACTATGTGAATGCATAGAGTGGACTTTAAATCAAATAGACATGCTTCTTATGTAGGAATAAAAAAGGTCGTTACTTCTCTCCTCAAAAGAGTCTAGGAACCTGACCTTAGAAGTGGTCCCATCTAGTCCCATTGCCTTGTGGGTGTAGGGGCTAGGAACCAATCCCTTGGCCAAGCACAGGGTGGGGCTTAAGAGAAGGGATAGAGATCTATCTTCACTACTACCATGTGGCACATTTGAACCTCATATGAATGGTTATGGAAAAGATGCAATGCATAAAAGGGGGTCTTGACTACGTGAATGCATAGAGTGAACTTTAAATCAAACTCAACTTAATTTTTGGCTTTATTTCAACATAATGCATATGAGGGGGATTGTGACTATGTGAATGCATAGAGTGAACTTTAAATCAAATAGACATGCTTCTTATGTAGGAATGAAAAAGGCCATTACCTCACTCTTCGAAAGAGTCTAGGAGTTTGACCTTAGAAGTGGTCCCATCTAGTCCCATCACCTTGTGGGTGTAGGGGCCAAGAATCAATCCCTTCGCCAAGCACTGGGTGGGGATTAAGAGAAGGGATAGAGATCTATCTTCACTACTACCATGTGGCACATTTTAACCTCATATGAATGGTTATGAGAAAGTCTATCTCTGTAGCACTTAGTTTTCAAATTTATTTCAACTTTTCTTCAATGCAATGAAATTACAACTCATACATCTTAATCATACTAAAATAGCATTTTAAAGTAAAAACATATGCAACCATTTTATATCCAAGCTACAATGACAAGGAAAGTTGAATAAATGACGAAGTGTACAAACCTAGATAATTACAATTAACAAACAATAAAGTATAACACCTAAATTTGAATAAACGACCAAGTGTTGGAAATTAGACAATTATATTTTGTGACAAGCTACGATGACACCACAAGCTAAATAAATGACCACATGTCAAAGGCTAAATAATTATTTATGATGTAAGGTACCACGCCACCGAAAGCCAAATGAACGACCAAGTGTCGAAGAATTTATCTAGTATCTACTATACTTGAAATTCCAAGTCATGAAAGAAATTTGTACTAGTATAAGACACTTAATCAAATTCCAATAAGAATCTTCTCTTTAAGTCACAAGCTTCCTTTAATACTCTTAAAATTATCCACAATTAATAAGAAATTTAATAAATATTCTCAAGGAAATTCTCTCATTTTCTTTTCTTTTTCCATGAATAATAGAATAGAGTTCTAGTAAAATTTAAAGTAAAGGGCAACTTTAAACTACATCCTAAGCTCTATAACTTGCAAATTAAGCTCACATGCTCATTTATAGTATAGTAGAGGGTTGTAAAGTATCTACCCAAAGGTACAATAGAAGGTTGTAAAGTAGTCCACTAATGGAAAGTGGTTAGGAATCTAATGGAAAGTGGTTTTCCTAACCAGTAAGTCCAAGCTTCCAAAGCAAACAAAAATATATAGTCATGACATAGAGTTTGACTTCTATAACATGAGTCTCTTATATCATAAGCTATTAATCTCTCTAACCATGTAAAATAATATACTATGTCTTCTACTAAGAAAGCTCTCAATAGCAAGTTCTTCCAATACCAAAGTCTAGAAGCCCAAAAACCTTCTCAGTCAAGATATCTCCAACACCTATGCTCCCTTAGCTCGTGTCATTGAAACAATTCGTTGACAGGGTGAAACTAAAGGTTTCTAGTTATGGAAGTGAGACATAGGCAATCTACTCCTTGCCATGATAAGCTCCACCCTCACTGGGCACAACAAATGTACTTAGGTTTGCTAAGAAACTCAAATCACCAAACATGTACACCAAAAGCGGTTCATTATTGACATTCCACGTTCCAAAGTAGATAATTTTTCAAACGTGTTATATACCTCTTCCATAGTTGCACGGGTTCCGTGGTATGCAACCTTATGATGACCATTTATCAGAACTAATAGCAGCTCTCTAGCAGCTAGTATTTAATATAGAGTTCATCATACGTTAGACTTAGCAGATGGAGACATGTGGAGAGCTTGTCTCTTGTTACAGTCCTTTCCTAATGTAGGCCCTCACACAAGTCTACATAGGCCCTCACACAATGTAATGAGAGACAGAGTGCTCCATCAGAAGGAGTGTTGCAATAGCTACGGCTACGATCGTCTCCAAGAAGCAATGTTGAGAAGGGATGCTAGAGCCTAAGGCCCAGCAGATCATTGAAGTCCTAAAATCTCGTGGATAATGGTTTTTTGTTGCAGTGGCAGTGCCATTGAGAGATTGTAAAAGATACTCGAAAGATAGTCCCTGATCATTCAAGTTAGCAAAAACATGAATGGCGTTGGCAATCTAGACTAGTAGTCATCAAAGCCTCTTGTTGGAGGATAATGGTTTTCCACGAGACAAGTGAGCAGCTGAGTATAGTTCTCTGAGTGTCCTCAACATAGGACAAGTCTTCTATATCAGTAAGCATGTTTGAGTCACTTGTAACACAAGACAAGTCTTCTATACTAGTGAGCCTATTCGAGTCACTTGCAACGTAGGACAAGTCTTCTATACCAGTGAGCCTATTCGAGTCACTTGCAACACATGGACAAGTCTTCTATACCAGTGAGCCTGTTTGAGTCACTTGTAACACAAGACAAGTCTTCCATACCAGTGAGTATATTTTTGCGTCACTTGCATGGGACCACAAAGAAAAATACATGCAAAGATCGATGGGATAAGTGATGCAATAATAGGAATTGATGATATTAGTGACAATGATCATGATGTTACCACTCGAGCACAAGGCAAAATGGGCAGAGAATCTGAGACTTGTCATGTTTTTCATAATATTGTTGCTAGCATCCCAGAGAATATAGATGGGAGGATCTTGAGTTACGAAGGAGAAACAGTTCAACCACAAAATTCAAGAGGCATTGGCAACAAATTGACATCAATAAACATGTCTACCAGATTGCCATTTCCAAGATATTATAAGGTATCAAATAATTCTCAAGCCCACATAGCATTTGATTATAAAGATGAAGATTCAAGGGAAATGGATTCGAGGTTTGATGGTCTTACAACTAGAAAACACGAGACACTATTTACAAAAAGAAAGTATATGAGTGTGAAGAGGCGAAGAATCATGGCATCAATTCCAGAACCAAAGAGATATGTAATGCTATCCGAGGAGAATATGGAAAGGATGCTTATGCGAGTTTATTGCAAGAGACTTTGCATTAGAAAAGTTGGGAAAGATGATTGTGCAGCCATATGCCTTGGTATTGGGTGTAAGACAGTGCCTAATAGACATAACTATCTTCTTCAAGAGTTTTCATGCTTTCTTCATCAAGGCACTAATCAAGATTTGAGCACAAGACACTGTGAACCTAGATTGAAACCCATGGTTAATGGGAGACCCATTTGCAATCAAGGATATCAATGGTTAACTGGACTATCACATGGCACATACTAGACCATCTGGGCAGAGGTGAAAGAAAAAGTGGTTCATACAATTCATGGAAATACCTACAAGCTTAAATGCCATGGAAGCACTATAAATGCAACTGCAACATTAAAGCAAGTTCTCGCAGACCATGCATTACCGCAGCCTCATCTTCAACAAACAATGCTAGATGGACGTGTTGAATGCCAACAACATCTTCCTTTAGGAATGACAAAGAAGGTCATCCTAGAAACTGTCAATAAAACTTTACAAGACAGAGACGAGAGCATGATTTCACGATCAGCCTTGTACAAAATTTGGCGTGGAGATTTTTGCCATGTCAAGACACCATTAAAGCAAAGGATGTCAAAATGTAAGACATGTGATGAATTAAAAAATGCCATTGAACATAGTAAATGTGAGCAGCAACGAGGAAGATATATTAAATGGTGATCAATCTGTTGAGAGTTCATGCTCAACATCATGTGATCATGTGTGCATAGCACCATCACGTGATCATATGTGCATAGCACTAACCTTATAGAGTGCTATAAAGGAAAGGGTTAGCTCCCCTAACCCTAACCCTAAAAGGGTTTGTATATATTCTATTTTTTCAACTAAATCTAGTGTACAGTTAGTCATTTGTGGTGTGCTCTCTAGCTGTGCCCTCTCTCCTCATCTCCACTCTTCTCCTCTCCCCTTCTTCATATTTTGTCATGGTATCAGAGCATGGTTCTGCCTTCCGTTGAGGCGCCATCCTTCTTGTGAGAGTGATTGTGAGATTGAGAGTTCTCTTGAGTGATTGTGAGATCCTTCCCTTCACTTCCGTTGAGAGAAATTTCCGTCATTGAGAGGAAATTTCCGTCCATTATTCTTTCTTTGAGTTCTTGAGTGATTTCATTATTGAGAAGAATTTCCTTCATAGAGTGAGAGAGAGAGATCTAGTTTGTGAGAGGATTCATTGAGAGAGCTCTTGAAAAGTTTCATGAGAGAACTATGCTGAGAGATTTCTGCTATGAGTGAGATCTTGCGAGATCTGTTTGCCTGATATGATTTCTCTTTGATAGTTTGAGGCACGACGCCTTCCAGAACGCCGACTGCATCATCCACCTTCTTGTCCACAAAGAGCAAAATCTCATAAGGCTTTCCCTCGAGTTTTTGATATACAGGACCAACAACCGTCCTAACCGTGCTCTCGACGCTGTCAACACCTGGTTTCAACGGACCAGAGCTGTCTTTTGCAAATTCATAAATATTTGCTACGTATTTGGAAGCCTTGTCCACAGCTATTTCGAAGAAGCCCAAATATTTGAGGCCCGGTTGCTCTGACGGTTGAGGAGCGGCTTCCGGTGGTGAAGCGTCCATTGGCAACGACAGAAGATCGATGAGATCGGGGAGAGATGGAGGAATCGATCAGGAGAAGAAGATGAAGCGACGAGAGCAGCAAAAACTCTCCTGATTTGCAGAGATTACTCTGAGATTTTTCTGAGAAATCGCTTCCGATTTAAAGAGATTAATGCGAAATGCTACTAATCTGCAGACGTGACTGAGAAATTGCTACTGATTTGGAGAGATTTCTGAGGAATAGCTCCCGATTTGAAGAGATTATCGACGGATGTCGAAGAACCAAACGCGTCGGACACACGGACGGAATCGGCATCTACGACAGAATCTCCGAAAGATTCCGGTGGCCCTCCTATCGACACGTGGCAACGACATCTTATCCGGCCACGTCAGCAGGCTTCAGCATCTGCCACGTCACCACCTTATCCATCTGCCACGTCATCAGCCAATCCTATCTGCCACGTCATCACTGACTGCCACGTCATCACCGACTGCCACGTCATCAGTGACACGTCATCAGGCCACGTCACCTGCCACGTCATCAGTGACACGTCATCAGCCACGTCACCAGTGACACGTCATCAGCCACGTCAGCACTGCCACGTCATTTGCCACGTCATTTTGCCACGTCATCTGCCACGTCATCTGCCACGTCATCTGTGCCACGTCACTTGTGCCACGTCATCATTGCCACGTCATCAGTGCCACGTCATCAGTGACACCTCAGCACTGCCACCTCAGCACAGAGCTTCACTGGCACACCTCTTGCTAAGCACAGTGCCACATCATCACTGCATGTGACTCACAGTGACACATCATCATTGAGCACCATTTGCACTCCTTTTGCCCCTCCACCTAGATCAAGTCATATCTCTTGATCCAGGAAGAATTTGAGGGTGCTCCAAAAAGGAAAGTCGCTCGATTTTTTGTGCTCTACGCGCTCGTTACATCATGCGCACATTTCGGCGCAAGTTACACTCACATTTGAGCCTCGCCGACAAAACCACTTCCTTCACGCACATTTGCCTCTACATCGACGCATCTGACCCAGCACTTAAAAAGAACAAAGGAAAAGGAATTATTTGCTGCTCTTTCATCGATCGACGGTTGGTTTAGATCTAGATCAGAGTAGACTAGATCGCCATAGAGGGGACGCTTTGAATTCCCCAAGTTGCCAATCTAAGCCATGCCCGAAATTCCCGACTAGTACCTACTCGGAGTCAGTCCATACGCTCACATCCGATTTCACATCATTGCATTACCTGAAACCATACGTTCATCAGTTCAGTGAGCAGACTTCAGAGTTCAGAGGCATTGCAGATTGATTCAGTGGGCAGATAGCACTTGATTTCACACACACATGCCACCATTGTAAAGCCTATTTGGCTATCTCACGGCATCGTGCACATCATTTTTTTTCAGCCTTGTAAAGCCTCTTGGCTATTCTCGGCATCATTGCCACAAGCCTTGTAACACAGGTCAGATCTTATTTACTGCAGTTCTATCTTCACCGACGGTACAGAGATTTCACTTGGCATCTTCAGTGTATTTGCAGTTGATTCATACAGAGTTTTTCCAGGACATTTTTTGAGTACATTGTTTGCACCATGTCGACTAGCAACCTCAATCTGGAGGCATCTGCTAAGTTAGACAACTCCAATTACGGTACATGGAAATACCGAATGGAGACCATTCTTGTGCTTCAGGACAAATGGGAGTATGTTGATGGATCCATACCTAGACCATTGGCCGATCCAGCCACCAGTAGCTCTACTCCATCTGTTGTCACAGCACCAGCAACGGGATCTACATCGGGATCTACATCTACACAAACGGTTTCCGCACCAGTAGCAGATCCTGCCATTGCCCGAGCTCAAGCAGAATGGGATAAGAAAGACAAGTATGCCTATCACCTGATCAAGCAGAATGTGCAAGATGTCATGCTAGCACAGCTCAACACAGTCAAGACATCAAAAGAAGCATGGGATATGTTCGCAGCTCTCTACGAGTCCAAGAACACATCCAGGATTCTCACCCTGAGAAACCAGATCAACCAGAGTTTCCGCAATAGCAATGAAACTGGTCATGCTTATGTACTCCGCATCAAAGACTACAACAATCAACTTGCAGCAGCAGGAGAGACTATGAATCCCGCAGAAATGGTTCAAGTAATCCTGAATGGACTAGGAGAAGGATATGAGAATCTGGTCCAGAGTATTGCCATCCAACGGCAAATTCCAACACTTGAAGAACTTCAGTCAGTTCTACTTGGTGAAGAACTCAGGACTCAGGCCATTCAAGCACGTAAAGGTCATTCTAATGATCAGGCATTCACCGCTTCAGACAGAAGCAGAGGCAAAGGCAGAAACAGAGGTAGATCATATCAGAAAAGTGGTCAAAATCAAAGTCAGAATCAGCATCAGCATCAGCAGCATCCTCAGCAACATCAAAATCAGCAAAGAGGAAATCATTCCAACCGAGGAAGATTCCAAGGACGAGGGAATGCATCCACCAATGTGTCAAACATTCAATGCAACTATTGTCACAAGTTTGGACACTATGAAAGAGATTGCCGCAAGAAGCAGTATGACCAAGGCGGTCAATCCAGCAGTAATCGAGGGAATTCCCGAGGAAGAGGAAATCATCGTGGTGGACATTCTAGTCACAGTCATTTTGCAAATGAACATGGCAATATGTTTCTTGCAAGTGAGGAATTGCATCAGACTGATACAATGCACCTAGACACTGATTTCAATCCCAAAGAGGATTTCAGCTATCAAGTCGACCAAGTGGAACAGGATCCTTGGTACATCGACAGCGGTGCATCATCTCATATGACAAATCATCAGGAATGGTTCACAGAAATGAAGCCATTAGAAGGTCAAAAGAATGTCATCTACACAGCAGACAATACACCGAATCCGGTTCAAGGGACAGGGGTTATCCCTATGAACAATTTCACTGGTACAAAAGGATTAGTCAAAGATGTGCTCTATGTTCCGAAGCTCAGCAAGAACCTTTTGTCAGTAGGTCAAATGACGGAACACAACTACAAAGTCATCTTCGACGGTGATGAATGCACTATCAGAGACAAATCCAAAAGAGGTCAGCTAGTAGCAAAAGGTGTCAAGGAAGGACGCTTATACAGGATGCTAGCTACAGTACCAGATAAGCATGCCATGTCAGCTCAAATGCAACAGATGCCACTATCTGCAAAATGGCACAAGAGATATGGTCATGTCAACTTCAAGTACTTGTTAGATCTAAGGAATCAAAATATGGCAATTGGGATTCCGAAGCTACAGTTTCTTGGAAAGGTTTGTGAAGCATGCTGCTTCGGCAAACAAAAGCGAACCAACTTTGTCAGAAGTACCTCTCGTGCACGAGGTATTCTTGATTTAATTCATACAGATGTATGGGGTTATGCCCAGACCTGCAGCATCAATGGTTCACTTTATTACTTGACCTTCATCGACGACTACAGCAGATATTGTTGGGTCTACTTTCTGAAAGAGAAATCTGAAGTGTTTGCCAGATTTCAAGAATTCAAAGCCATGGTAGAAAACCAAACAGGCAGAAAGATCAAGGTCATGAGATCAGACAGAGGAGGTGAATACATGTCTTCAGCCTTCATGAACTTTTGCAAAACTCACGGCATTCGAAGACAATTCACATGTGCAGATACTCCTCAACAAAATGCAATAGCTGAAAGAAAGAATGGGACTTTAGCAGACAGTGCTAGAGCAATGCTTAGTGAAGAGAATCTTCCGAATCAGTATTGGGCAGAAGCAATAGCTACAGCTAACTACTTGCTTAATCGGCTTCCTACCGAACCGATACAAGGTATGACTCCTTATGAAGCATTCACTGGACACAAGCCACGCATTGGGCATCTCCGCATATTTGGTTGCATAGCATATGCCCACATACATGATGATCATCGCAGGAAATTGGATGCGAAGTCACGCAAATGCATCATGGTTGGCTACAGTGAAGAAAGTAAAGCATACAAATTGTATGATCCCATGAACCGCAAAGTCATTATCTCCAGAGATGTAATCTTCGATGAGGAATCAGAATGGAAAACCTCACCTACACAGGAGATAGAAGCATCGACTTCACAGTCATCTACAGAACAGGTTGATGAAGAAGAGCAAGAATTGCCAGCAACACCCCAATCAGCGTCACAGCAGCTCAGACGGTCTACTAGGGAAAGCAGACCACCAGTCAGATTGACATATGCTCAGAAAGGCAAAGCAATTCAGGTGGAAACCACCAACTATGCTCTTATGACTACCATCATGGCTACAGAAGAGCCAGTGTACTTCGAAGACGCAGTAAATAAGCCAGCATGGCAAACTGCAATGAATGAAGAAATGGATGCTTTGTATAAAAATAACACTTGGGTATTATGCGACCTTCCACCAGGAAAGAAGGCCATAGCCAACAAATGGGTATACAAAGTGAAGTACAATCCAGATGGCAGTATTCAGAGATACAAAGCCAGATTAGTTGCAAAAGGATTTGCACAACAATATGGCCAAGATTATGATGAGACTTATGCTCCAGTAGCAAAGATGGATTCCATACGGTTCTTGATATCACTAGCGACACTCAGTAAATGGAATGTGTATCAGCTCGATGTCAAGAATGCATTTCTCAATGGTTATCTAGACGAGGAAGTCTACATGCAACAACCAGCCGGTTATGTTGAACCAGGACAGGAGAACAAGGTTTGCCATCTCAAGAAAAGTCTCTATGGCTTAAAGCAAGCACCCAGAAGTTGGTACAGCAGAATTGACAAATATTTTGCTACTCTGGGATACATGAAGTCAAATGCAGATCATACTCTCTACTACAAAGTTCAAGGGGAAGATATTACTATTGCACTTTTGTACGTAGATGATCTGATTGTGACAGGAAGCAAGGATAGCTTCATCAGAAAGCTAAAACAAGACTTATCTGCAGAGTTCGACATGAAAGATCTTGGACTTATGCACTATTGTCTTGGAATTGAGTTCTGGAGAGATTCAGATAGCACATTCATGAGTCAGCTCAAATATGTTGACAGTCTCCTGAAGAAGTTTCATATGGCAGATTGCAAGATTGCAGCCACTCCCATGGAACAGAGTTTGAAACTTACTAAAGATTCAGAAAAGCCTACAGTCAATGACAGATACTACAGGCAACTCATTGGATCTCTTATATATCTGACAATCACACGGCCAGATATTTGTTATGCAGTAAGCTCACTAGCACAATTTATGGCAAATCCAAAACAGTCTCACTGGAATGCAGCCAAAAGAGTCTTGAGATACATCAGAGGTACAAGACAATTTGGGATAGAATACAGAGGAAGTCATCCACGGTTGCATGGATACTGTGATAGTGACTATGCTGGAGATCATGAGACCAGGAGATCGACACAGGGATATGCATTTTTCCTTAGTCAAGGTGCTATATCATGGTTGTCAAACAAACAGCCAACTGTTTCTTTGTCTTCGACTGAAGCAGAATATAGAGCACTCACTACAGGTGCATGTGAGGCTATATGGCTCAGAAGACTATTGTCAGAAACAGATTACTTTGATGAGTCAAAGCCAACAACAATATACTGTGATAATCAATCGGCTCAAGCATTGGCCAAAAATCCAGTATATCACTCCAGAACAAAACACATTGATGTCAGAGAGCACTTCATCAGAGAAAGAGTGTTACTTGGTGACATCACACTGCGGCATTGTGATAGCAAAGAAAATGTTGCAGATATCTTTACCAAACCACTCGGTAAAGAGCTATTCGAGAAACACCGACTAGCTCTTGGTTTGATGCAGAGGAAGGACATTCCCATTAAAGGGGTGTGATGGAATGTAATGCTCAGTCCTTCTTCGATTCCCCAGAATCATCATCTTGAGGGAAGGCCTACTTCATGATGTTGATCTTGAGGGAAGGTGTTGAGAGTTCATGCTCAACATCATGTGATCATGTGTGCATAGCACCATCACGTGATCATATGTGCATAGCACTAACCTTATAGAGTGCTATAAAGGAAAGGGTTAGCTCCCCTAACCCTAACCCTAAAAGGGTTTGTATATATTCTATTTTTTCAACTAAATCTAGTGTACAGTTAGTCATTTGTGGTGTGCTCTCTAGCTGTGCCCTCTCTCCTCATCTCCACTCTTCTCCTCTCCCCTTCTTCATATTTTGTCACAATCCATTTACGTCATGTGCAGGATGCTCGAAAGTTGTATGCTTCTTAGAGAGAGGAAGCTATTTCACATGTCGATAAGTCCATGTGCATCACCATTGATGGCATGGACCAGAATACAACCACTTTGCCATGATATAGACGTATCCCACCAGCATTGGAGGGCAAACTTGGACTAAAAACACACTTGTGTGGAGTATTAGTACATGGATACCGAATCTTTTGTGATGTATGGATTGATAGTTTGCATGACCATGATAGTAACCAGGTTGTTACATCAATCATGAAAGTAATAAGAAAGGTCAGAGATGCTCACGGATGTTCACCTAACACATTGCGAATACAAGCTGATAATTGTTGGAGAGAGAACAAGATAAATATATATTTGCTTTATGCTCTATGCTGGTTGGTTTGAAAATATTTGAAGAAGTGGAAGTCGGCTTTCTTCTTGTCGGCCATACACATGAAGATATAGATCAAATCTTCAGTGTTATCTCTGGTGAGTTGAAGGCAATGGATGTTTTGACAATGGAGGATATGCTATTTCGAATTGGGAAAAAAATTGGAGGTTCTCGCAAGGAAGAATTAGAAGTGGCTATCTTAGAGAGGATGGTAGATTGGAGAGCATTCATAGAGCCACATTTACAAACAGGATATGATGCCCTAATAGGACACACAAATCCACACTACTTTCAGTTTCACATGCATAATAATATTCCAGTGATGCAATGGAAGCACTACTCAGTAGATGGAGATCATTTATGGAGTGAGTCATATGCTTTATTACAACGAATAATTCCATTGGAGAAAACTAGATTTGTTCTTGAAAAAAACAAATCACTTGACATAGATGAAATGAAAGGCTTGAAAGCCTTCATTAAACATCTTCAAAGGATGATGCAGAAATATCCTGAGCAATTAACTAAGAATTTGGAGACAATTAAATCAACTGAAGCACTTATCCAATCTTTAGAAAGACAAGAAAACTTAATGAGCATTGAATACTGTGAATCCTTTTGGCCGGAACAAAAGCTAGGTCACCAAGTTTTCCTTTGGATATAAATATGTTAATAGATATGGAGGAAGTAAAGGAATGCCTTTTACCTCAAAAATATTGTGGCAGGAAGGGAGACAAACCCTTACCAGAGTTTATACCATCTAATGAGATTGAAGAGGGTCTATTTGTTACAGTTTGGGCATCTGATCTAGGTTTAGAGTTGGATGACCAAGGTGGCCCAATTTGGGTTGCAAAGGTTACTAAAATAGAAAGGGATGATGAGGGAACTCCTATAACATTTACAACTCTATGGTATGAACCAAAGCCATTGAAAAATCTCCCGAGAAGATATATAATAAAACAACTCTATGAGGGATGCTTGCAAAAGAAATGTGAATGGGTTCCAGATAATGAGGGATTAACAAAGGTGGAAGTCGGTAGCATTATTCATTACTGGAAATCGAGGACATGAAGTTTTAAAAAGAAGCATGGATATAATGTTGAAAAATGTATCACAATCCCTGATCCAAGTCGTTTCCATATTAAACATCATTTGGCAAGACTTGACCCATCGAGTGCAAATACATTACATGAATCTGATGACTCTAAATGAGATTTAGATGCATAAGATAATGTTTTGTATGCTTTTTTCCATACAAATGATGTATCTATACACCACTAATAAGATAATTTATTCTATGGTTTGTTTTTCAAAAAAAGGGTGTATTTATACACCACTTATATATTGAATTCAACAAACTCTTTTTTTTTTAAAAAATGGTGTATCTATACATCACTTATATGTTGAATTCAACAAACTCTTTTCATATGGTGTCATATTTTCACTTCATAGTGTTAAAATTGAACTAGAGTTAGGAGACTACTATTATTATTATTATAGTTATTGGATGGGGGCACCATGCATGAGTTTGGGAATTATAGCTTCACTGAGTGTCTTTTTTTAAAATTAGAGATCACCACTTGACTGTTTAGATTAGTAAGGCCATATTTATATATAAGTGACACATTTAGTGCTCTAAAAAACCCAATGTTTGAGCTCACTAAGTGAAGTTGAGTGGAGAAGATATGCTCCAAAAAAAAGTCCAAACCAGGAGAGAAAGTCCAAAATTTTTGAATAGTGTGTTTATCTTAGTCATAGGTATTAGACCCTAAGTTTGCACTCCAGGAATCCATGTAATCTGAGCTTTTTGAGATGTTTGTTTACATTTATTTCACTTTTTAATAAAATTCTTCTTATTCATGAAAAACAAAAGTTTTAATTAAAACCTTTGAAAGAAGACATTTTCCTCCTTGCTCTTGCCATGGGAGCTGTCCCATATTTATTGCTTCCTATTTATATTGTTCAAAGGCTCTATCCACTAAAACTCTTTTGCATTTTCTTGACTGATTCTCTCTTACTTCTATATGAGACCGTTTATTTCTTACTTTTAACTTTTGCATGTCAGACTGTTTCTTTTTTATAAATGTCTTGTTCTATAAAAAAATGTTGAGAGCTAAAGGTACTCTTGTATTCTAATTTAGGTAGCATGGCTTTTGGAATTGGAATCTCTCTCTCTCTCTCTCTCTCTCTCTCTCTCTCTCACTCATCCCTTCGAGGACCCTTGTGTGATTTAGGCTTGTCAACATACTAATGAACCATGAAAGTAGGAAATCAAATCAGAGTGTTTCATATTGGGTGATGATGTGTATGCTTGAACATTAGACTCAAAGGGAGAATTTTTCTTTTGGCAATGATCGGATATCTACTACCACCATGAATTTGGATTATTGGCATGCACTTAGAAAAAGTTCTCTACATGTTTGACAACAAAATGGGATTTTGCCTCGGAACCAAAATGGGTTGGATATAAATGGTATATGCTTAGACCCTATAGATTTATTATACTTTGGGGATCTTTATAGTTTCCTTGTATGGTGACCTAATTGATCTTTCTCTTGCCTCCTCTTTGGTATTGACCTCAAAAGGAAAAATAGTTTGAGACCACATCAACTATAGTTAATGAGATGGATATCACACACACACACACACACACATCCCTTGCATGGGGACTATGTATGGAATCTTTTCTACATCAACATCTATTACTATAATGTCCTCAATACCTGTGAGCATGCCACTATGATACTCTTGATTACTACTATAGCTTCTTATCAATTTGGATCCCATTTATGTTATAATCTTTTTCTTCTGATAATATTCTGTTGTGTCTTCCATGACATTGAAGGAAACTGTCTTGGGCAAACTTGATTTCAAGAAAGCTAACCCCCATTTACAAGTACTATGAACTTTTAGTTGAGACATAGTATTATGGACGTCTAAATGTGAAGGACTATCCATTGCATTTTGAATGACGTGCACTAGTCAACTTAATTATCTCCACTATACAGAGAAAACTCTAAGCATAGCCCTTAAAGTTGCCAATTGCTAAAAGTTCTCCGGAGCAAGAGAACATCTCTACCTTTTTCCCCTCAAAATAAGTTTTCTTGATATCTTGAAACTATGTCTTTGGAACAATTTCATATTGGTCCTAGAGTGTTTTGTGTGCTTGCATATCAAATATGTCACATTGTAAGATGTCTCCCAATGTTTCAAAGTCTCCATGTGGATATTTTAAATGTAATTCAGGATTTACAATGTTGGTGATTATCACTACACATCTTCTCTCACCACAACGTTGGAAATGACACACATTCATAGGATCAAGACTATGAATTCGTCCAAAAGCCACCACTTCATTCTTCTTATATAACACCACATCCATACCCTCTGTTAGGGTGAATACGTATTTTATGTACAAAAATAGATTAGCAACTCAAAATGAACATAATAAATAATCATTGAGCTTATTATTACTTAATAACTTCTATATCAAAACTAGTAGAGAAGGCACTAAACCTAAACCCTACATCCTAAACTTTAAATAATTAATACCAAAACATCTTAACCACCGTAAATCCTAAACTTTAAACATTTAATTCCTAAACCCTAAACCCTAAATCCTAAACTCCTAAACAATAAATCCTAAACCTTAAACCCTAAACTCTAAATCCTAAACCCTAAATCTTAAATCCTAAACCCTAAATCCTAAACCCTAACCCTAAAATACAACCAAAATTTAATGAATTTCTTTAATTTATGCAACAGGTTGGATATATCCCCCAACCTATTGCTCAAGCAACAGGTTGGGAGATATATCCAACCTGTTGCACAAATCAAGAATTTTTCTTATTTGTGCAACAATTTGATATACAGTTGGGAAATATATCCAACCTGTTGCACAACTCAAGAATTTTCTTGGTTTGTGTAAGGTTGGATATACGCCCCAACTTGTTACTTGAGCAGCAAGTTGGGGTCACCCCAACCAAGGCCTGTTGTTGGATATATCCCCCAACCTGTTGCTCAAGCAACAGGTTGTTGTGTATATCCAATTTGTTGGACAAATCAAGAAAATTCTTGATTTGTGCAACAGGTTGGACATACCCCCCTAACCTGTTGCTCAAAGGTTGGACATACCCCCCTAACCTGTTGCTTGAGCAACAGGTTAGGGGGGTATGTCCAACTTGTTGCACAAATCAAGAAAATTCCTTGATTTTTGCAATAGGTTGAGTGCACCATTAATCTATTCCACTTGCAATAGTTTGGGGGATATATCAAACCTATTGCACAAATTGAAAAAAATCATTAAATTTTGATTGTATTTAGGGTTAGGATTTAGGGTTAAGGATTTAGGGCTTAGGATTTAAGATGTGTTTAGGGTTTTGAGTTTATGATTATGTTTTTAGGGTTTAGGGTTTAGGATTTAGGGTTTAAGGTTTAGGGTTTAGGGTTTAGGATTTAGCATTTAGGGTTTATGATTATTGTTTTAGAGTTTAGGATTTAGGATTTAGGTTTTAGGTTTTAGGGTTTAGGGTTTAGTATATAAGATCATGAGCTTAGAGTCTAGAATCTAGGGTTTAGAATTGAAAATTAGGTTTTAGAATTTAAGTTATAGGGGTTAGGGTTTAAGGTTTAGGGTTTAGGAATTATAACTGTCAAATTTACAAAAACTTGATTCTTAGAAGTTCTTGCGTACGCAATAGTTTAGAAATGAACTCACCTCTTGTAACATTTTGAAAATTTTTGAGAATCCTGTAACAGGTTGATGAAAGGAGAGAAGCGTGGAGTGTAAAAGAATCATCTTTGAATGAAAGAAAGAATGAAGAATATTCTACTTATAGTGAACCTAAAAGAACTTAAAAAAACCTTAAAAACTAAAAAAAGCTGACTTGACCTAAAAGCTATCCATTTCCTATAAAACTCTACTTCTCCTCATTCTCTCTCATAACTTTCTTGGAGCTCCACCACCTCTTCACCTAGGTACTCCCTCCCTCCCTCTCGTCCCTCCCCTCTTGCTTCCCATCCCCTCTCCTCCTACTTCCTCTCTCCCCTCCCTTCCCCTCTCCTCCCTCCCGTCCCTTGCCCTCCCCTCGTATGCAATAATTTAGAAATGAACTCACCTCTTGTAACATTTTGAAAATTTTTGAGAATCCTGTAACAGGTTGATGAAAGGAGAGAAGCGTGGAGTGTAAAAGAATCATCTTTGAATGAAAGAAAGAATGAAGAATATTCTACTTATAGTGAACCTAAAAGAACTAAAAAAACCTTAAAAACTAAAAAAGCTGACTTGACCTAAAAGCTATCCATTTCCTATAAAACTCTACTTCTCCTCATTCTCTCTCATAACTTTCTTGGAGCTCCACCACCTCTCCACCTAGGTACTCCCTCCCTCCCTCTCGTCCCTCCCCTCCTGCATCCCATCCCCTCTCCTCCCGCTTCCTCTCTCCCCTCCCTTCCCCTCTCCTCTGTCCTGTCCCTTGCCCTCCCCTCCCCCTCCCTTCCCCTCTCCTCCCCCTTCTTCTCCCACTTCCTCTCTCCCCCTCCCTTCCCCTCTCCTCTTACTTCTCCCCTCCCTCCTCTCGCTTCCTCTCCTCCCCTCCCCCCCTCTTCCCCTCTCCTCTCCCGTCCCCTTCCCCTCTCCTCCCTGCTCTCCCTTCCCTTCCCCACCTCCCCCTCCCCCTCCCCCTCCCCGCCAGCCCCTCCCTTCCCCTTCTCTCCCTCCCCGTTCCCCACCCCACTGGCCCCTCCCTCTCCCTCCCCCTCCCTGCCGGCCCCTCCCTCCCCTTCCCTGCTATCCCTCCCCGCCGGCCCCTCCCTCCCTGCCATCCCTCCCCTTCTCTGCCGTCCCTCCCTTCCCCTCCCCCTCCCCCTCCCCGCCGGCCCCTCCCTTCCCCGCCTCCCCCTC
Source organism: Dipteris shenzhenensis (assembly GCF_047967505.1). Taxonomy (NCBI): domain Eukaryota; kingdom Viridiplantae; phylum Streptophyta; class Polypodiopsida; order Gleicheniales; family Dipteridaceae; genus Dipteris; species Dipteris shenzhenensis. Next base: position 4,232,228 of record NC_141610.1, on the reverse strand, counting down.
TGCCTCCTCTCCCCATTGCAGGCGGGAACGGGGAGGGGAGGGGGCCGACAAGAGAGCGGGAAAGGGAGAGGGGAGGCAGGGAGGGCGTGGGGAAGGGGGAGGGGGAGGGGAGGCGGGAGGGCGCAGGGAGAGGAGGGAGGGTGGGTTAACCCCCCCCCACCTATTGCACACGTAACAAGTGGGTGGGGGGAAAATTCCCCCCCCCACCCCATCTATTGCATGCACAACAGGTGGGGTGGGGAGGCGAGGTGGGGAAGGGGGAGGGGAGGCGGGAGGGCGGGGGGATGAGAGGAGGGAGAGGGAGGGTCAAACCCCCCTTGTTGCATATGCAACAGATGGGGTGGGGCTAATATTACCCCTCACCCCACCTGTTGCGTGCGGGTAAACCCCCCCTCCCTCCTCTCCTCCTGCCTTCTCGCCCCCGCTTTGCCCTCCCTTCCCTGCCTCCCCTCTCCCTTCCTCGGCCGTTAACCCCCCCTCCTTCCTCTCCTCCTGCCCTCCCGTCGCCCCCTCCCCCTTCCTTGCCTCCCCTCCCGTCGGCCCCCTCCCTTCCTCCCTCCACTCCCTTCCCCTCTCCTCCCGCTTCCCCCCCTCTTCTACCTCTTTTTTAAGGCGGGGAGCGGTGAGGAGGACGCGAGGGGAGGGAGGAGGGAGAGGAGAGGGCAGTCAGGAGGGAGGAGGCAGGCGGGGAGGCGATAGGGAGAAGGAGAGGAGGTAGGCAGGGAGACGGGAGGGAGGAGGGAGAGGAGGCAAGCAAGGAGCTGAGAGGGCGGGGAGGGCGTAGACGAGAGGGGGAGGCAGGAGGGAGGGGAGGGAGTCAACAAGAGGGCACAGACGGGAGGAGGAGGCAAAGAAAGAGGAAGGAAGAGGCAAACGGGAGGAGGCAAAGAAAGAGAAAAGAAGAGGCAGGATTGGGGAGGTGGGAGGAGAGGAGGGGGTTAACCCCCAACCTATTGCGCACGCAATAGGTTGGGGGTTAATCCCTCTCCTACCCTAAGCCCCCAAAGGGCTTTAAATTTTTATTTTATTTCTAAAGACAAAAAAATTAATTTAATTTAATTTAAAGAAGAAAAAAAAGGACGAAAAAAATTAATTAACTTAATTTATTTTAAAAAAATAAAAAAAGTTAAAATAAATAAATCTTAAAAAAATTAAATTAAATTTTAGATATAAAAATAAATAAATTAATTAAATTAAAATAAAATAAAATAATTAAAAAAAGATGAAAAAAATAAATTAATTTATTTTATTTTAAAAATTAAAAATAAATAAAACTTAAAATAATATTTAATTAGAAATTTATTTAATATTTTCTGTTAAAAATCATTGTAATTCTCATTTTTTATTTTTGATTATTTTTTAGAAAACTATGGCTTCTAGTTTTGGTTCCAAGGTGTCTTTCAAATACCTTGAACATGCTTGATATTTTATGGAGCGCAAATCAAAGTATTTTTTGGTGATCACTGCAGAGAATGTGTCAAGTGTGAAACATTCTCCAAAGGCAGTAAGAAATGGTGGCATGGTCTCAAACATTAACATTAAAGAAAAGAATTTGATAGAAGTTGTGTGCCAAGGAAAGAATGACGAGGTGGTTTACAAGTTACGAGTTACGCATAAGCACTTCTTGAAGCCTTTACCAGATTCAATTGAGGGATCCCAAGAATTACTTAGTGCCTTAGAAGCATTGAAGAAAATGTGGGATGCATTTCCAAGTGGTGGTGTTGTACCTTCAGTAGTAGTAAGTGCAGCAGTAAGTACACCATCTATAATATGTAATCCTCAAGTTGTACCACCAATATTTGTGGCGATAACTACGGTAACTCCGGCAAGAGTAACTACAATATCTGCAGCGATAACTATAGTATCTCCAACTATACTTACACCATCGACTACTGTAACTATAGGAACAAGAAGGAGTGATCGTGGAGCAGATTCAAGTTCTACAATTATTCCCAGAAAGAGAGCAAAAATAACTCCTGCTCCGCGTGCATATCGTTCAAGTGCAGGTTATTTAAAACCAGGCAAAAAATTGGATAGCAATGAATAGGAGGATCTGCAAGAAGAAGATACAAGTCTCGAAGACTTTTCTATAAGTGTGGCAGAGTTACATCCTCCAGAGGATGAGGGGTACATTTGGGGATTTTCACAATTCAGCATGGCCACAATGCTTATTGATCAAGCTTTGTTGTTCACAAATCAAAGAAAGCTAGATAAGACATTTGCATGCAAATTGTATGAAGATACAAGGAAAACAAGAACTCCAGTTGCCACTAATATCACTCTTCACCCTATGGCGTTTAAGAGACTGTAAGAAGATGATCCTACATTGCCTGATGTCACATTTCAAAAGCACGTGGACTTTCTTGATGCTTTTGAGAACTTTAGAAGGAGTGACTTTGGTCGTGGAGAGGCTTTGTACCAAAGCTGATATGGGACTAACATTGAGAAGAGATACATGCTGGCAAAGAATAGATTCTTGAAAGATGCAGGTTTGAGCCCATTGATGGGCAACACTTTTGTGAAGCTTGCAGGATCGCCCTTGATGAGGGAAGAAAAGGAACTTGCCACAGATTGAGTGAATGGAAAAGTTTCAACGGGTCATTTGTCATATATGCATATTTAACGATGACTCGAAGTACATTCTAGAATCAGAAAGACTGAATTCTACTCCATTTAGGTTGAAAAAAAGCTCTTCTCTTTCTGAGATCTTGATAAAGGCAAGGGAGTTATGGATGGGCTGTGGAAAGCCACAAACAGTGAAGGGTAGGAGACCTACATCTTAGCACATGGCAAAGAGGACTCGGTTCTATAGATGCTTGAAAGGTGTTGTAAGCAATATGCAACGCATACCAAGTAATAAGGTTGAGGCAAAGGATTTGAGTCAAAAGTCCGATATCTGCAATCTTACATGGATTTCATGCAGACCACAACACAGGCTATTACAAGATATTTCTAGTTAATCTACTAGGTGGCCGGGTGACACACATATTCGATTCCTCAACCAACTCATGGGCGGAGGCCAGAATTCTCCCTCCTGACGTACGTGTGAGCACCCCCGATGACTTCATGATCGAGAGGAATGGACTATTATACAGCCGGCCGGGCAAGAGGATGGAGATCGGGGTGTTTCACCCAGCAGAGGGAAGGTGGGGTGAACTTATGAAGTTGCCGGAGAGGGCGGAAGAACAAGTGAGGCAGCCGGGCTATCTGGACGAGACATTGATGAACTGCGAAGGGCGGCTGGTGTTGGTGCGAGATGCGGTGAGGATTGCCGACGGAGATTTACGGGATGAAAGAAGCGTAAGGATATTTGAATGGGATGAGGGGAGAGAGGAGTGGGCCGAAGTGGGCGGCATGCCGGCGGAGGTGGTAGAGGAGCTGCTGGCTAAGCGATGGAGGATGGATATGCAGTGTTTTGCAGCAGCAGACAAGGTATGTTTTCGGGCTCGCATGGGCCTACGAATTGTGGCGTTGGATTTAAAGAGGAAGTCATGGACGTGGCTGCCCATGTGCCCCTTCGTGCTTGACGACGACCAACTCTATGCTTTGAGAGGCTATGGTTTTCAGCCTAGGCTCGGAGTTCTCCAACGGCTAGTCCATGGACATGAGGTGGAACATAGACCTATCTATGGAAGTGGTGGTTCCCTTTCTAGGTGGCAAGCCATTGGGAGCATGTGAATGAGCACATGTGGTGACCATTGCACGCTTTCAGACAGTTGATGACAAATTTCAATCGCTTATGGGCACCAATGATTGTTGCTGAGCTAATTCGTATACGCATGGGTGTCCTCCATGTCTTAAATTTAGCTTAATAGTTGCAACTTGCAAATCTCCCTAATGATGTTCAACACATTATTTTACTCTCTTTGTAAATCAAAAGGTTTATTCATTTCCTAGATGGCATTAGCTACTTGCAATTTGTTATTGCAATGCAAATTACATTAATATTTTATATATTAACAAATATATGATGTCATAAGGTTTTAACATATATTGCGAGTAAAGTAATAGCGAGTCTTGCGAGTTTAATGGAGATGGATGCATTGTATTTACAAACGAAACCCACATAACATGGTTCCCCATGGCGCTTGTGGATGATCCTGATAACTGGTATTTAGGTCTCTTCATGGAAGAAATAGCAACTTTGAATTTGCTAGCCAATCACTGGAAAAGATGGAGAGACGACACGGTGACCTTGCTTTGCAACTTGGAAAGTTAAGCAAGCAAAAAGAAAAGTTATGGACATATTTGAGGTACAGAAATGAGTATTAGACTAAAGAAACCCATACAAAAGAAATGAAGAAGGTGACTTGAAGGCTAATAGTGATAGGGTGTAAGCATGGTACAAAACCTATGTCCTAGACAACGGTTGTATTGGGTATGGACTTTAAATTTAAATTACATTATTTAACTTATGCACATCTTGCTGAAGTTGAACTAAAATTTGAAGGAAGAGGATGTGTAGGAAAAAGAATTGCATCTCTCTCTCTCTCTCTCTCTCTCTCATGCATCGAGTAAACACTCTAAGCATGGAACAAAGTAAAACCTTCTAGAGGCAATGTACTCACCTTGTAGAAACTCCATATACGATTCCATTTTGGAGCTATGTCAAGGAAACTTTCACTCACCCCACAATCAGTCTCAATTAGTCTCAACACTTGTAGTAGCACTAGAGGTAGTAGCTCTTCTTTTCTTCAATAGCTTGCCTGCCATTACTCTCGACTGATCCGCTACACCTTATTCTAAGTCTCAAACTAAGAAAAGGAAGATAACTCTTCTAGACTGGTAATCTTTGTGATGCTATTGTTGGAGAGTTCTATGTAGTTTGGGCGCTCAAGTTTGAGGGATGATGTTATTGTCTATACACAAGAAGATACGACCTTGGCCTTCAATATCAATCTCAACTACATCTTGATGTCTTCAAAAATTACAACTTACACCAACCCTTAGCCAATTCCATCAAAAGCATCAAGGAAGCCTCCATTCAGCATGCATAAGAAACAATGGTGATTCGACATCTCTCTCTCTCTCTCTCTCTCTCTCTCTCTCTCTCTCTCTCTCTCTCTCTCTCTTTCTTGCTTTATGATCTTCACTACATGGACCCAACAAGAAACAATCTACTAGCATTGCTATACTCCATGGCATGGATCCTTCAATGTGTCAATGGGAAACAATGAGGAAGGCACATTTGTAACGTAGGGCATCGAGCTATTAGCATCTTCAGAAAGAAACTATGGGCAGTGTGTGGTTGCACATAAATGACACAATCTCTACAGATACATGTTCTACATCTGGCTACCTAGATGAATGTAAGTCATGTGCCCATATTAGAACTAATGCAATAAAAGATTATCATGCATAGAGAAAAAGGCGGTAGTGTTGTAATGCAAGGCTAAGGATGATAAAATCACAGGAAGAGAATTCATGTAAAGGTGCCACTGAAGAGAAGCATCAAAGAATTTGCAACGAGGTGGTTCAACTTTTTAATTCACGTGCATTAGGTCTTGATGATCTTGATGTTTACACAAGGATAGATATATTTCATCGAATTATCCAACATCCTTCAATGAGGGCATTCCTACCACAAAGATCTGAGGATGCACGTAGAGGTCTAATAGCAAACATACACAATGCACTCGATACAGCTAGAACCTCGCAGGAGTTATTTTTCAAATGAGCTAGACTTATGATGCTAATGAATGCCACCACAATGGAAACATCTAAAACAAAAGTCGCTGTGAATATTTAAGATACATAGGAGAAATTTTCATGTGGCCAAATGTCATTTGCAATAGGCGGTATACAGTGTATTGCTCTTGTCAGCATGTGATGATAGACTCGTGTAGTTGGGTCACCTACTACTGAGGTGGTCAAAGAGCTTGTTTTCTCCTTTTGGGCTACTCATACATGCATGTGTCACCCAAGGATGTTTGTCAAAAGTGGATTGAAAAAAAATCCTACATCAATCATCTCGTGCATCTCTTGACTAGCCTCAAGTACTCAATTATATTATGCCCTTCTTGTTAAGCTCCTACATGTAGTAATTTCTTAGATCACTTAGGTCACTCAAGTATCTATCTAGTTACTAGTTTGGTACCAATATTATAATGGTAGACCACTAAAGTGACAGTTTGCAACATATCACATTGCTTGTAACTTGTGGCAATAAATCCTTATGTTGAAAGGGTTACATACTAATGCTACAATGGTATCATTAGCAAACTAGTATTATAGTGTGGCTTTGTGATGATAAACTGATGATGTACTTACTATATGGAGGAAATTAGTTTTCTAGCAGTATTGTGCTCACAGTACACTTGCAGAATAGAATGGAGTATATTAGGATATCAATATTGTGTGTATTTCAATGTCAACTGGTTCAGCTTCCTTTTTTTGGTAGACGTATTGTTTGTTGCCACATCATGGTGATTGGGATTATGAGATCGATAAATGTATTCATGCCAAGATCTTCCAACCAAATGGATTGCCACAATACTAGATCAGCCTGAAAGCAGACCTCGTAGTTGCATCAAAACAAGTTGTAGTCTATCAAGCCCTAAATATTTCCAAATGGACCAATTATCCAAAATTTTAAGTTCACTTTTGAACTATGAACCAAACAGAATTTTCAAAGGGAAGTGATATCTGTAGATCAAACACACTAACATTAAATGGAATAGTTAAGGCAAGCTCATGGAACTTGTTTTCATCTCTTCCAAAGCATTCGATGCTTGCACTAATTATTGATTGAGATATTTGCTAACACCATGTTCATCAATCATATGTTGTCCTTCCTATCATCTACATGGAGTAGTCCTCAATATTGGAGAGCATATGGGTGGTAGCAAGCTAAGGGTGTCCACTTCCGGACCACTTTCGGGTGAGTGTGACACCCGCTCGAGTGAAAATACAAAGGTTTTGCTTTGGTCTCCAATACCTTGATCGAGGTATTAGCTCCAATGAAAATCACACACGAGGACAACCGAGCCAAGCCAATACCTCGATCGAGGTACTGGGCTTTTTCACCAGACCGAGCCTCTACCTCGATCGAGGCTTGCTGGCAAGCCACCTATACATGCCACATCTACCTCGTTCGAGGTATCGTGGCAATCCAGCTCAACCTCGATCGAGGTCAGGTGGCATGTCCAGCATACCTCGATCGAGGTATGTGCCATCCGACAGGGTAGATGACATACCTCGATCGAGGTATGCTGGACACATGACTTGGCATCCCGCTTCTGCCGACATACCACGATCGAGGTATCCTGGCATGTCAAAACCTCCATCGACATGGATGTACCGAGATGTATGGGCATGTCACAATACCTCGATCGAGGTATTGTGGCATGCCAATACCTCGATCGAGGTAGATGTACCGAGATGTATGGGCATGTCACAATACCTCGATCGAGGTATCGTGGCATGCCAATACCTCGATCGAGGTAGATGTGCCGAGATGTATGGGCATGTCAAGAATACCTCGATCAAGGTAGCTAAACCCTAATTTTTCTTATAAAAGGAGAGCGACCCCCCTCATTCCGCATACCTCGATCGAGCTCCTCCTCATCCACCGATTTCGGATTTGCGGGACTTCGACGGAATTGCACGAGTGACGGAGAGCCACCAACGGACATCGACGGAGATGGACGGCGGAGCGGGAGAGTCCAGGTAGGGTTTTTTTTATGTAGCATTTTCTTTTTGGTAGAATTTGATTAAATTTTAGTTTATAAGAAAAATTATAAAATGCATTTTAATGTTTTTCTGAAATTTATGAATTACGACATTTTTTATTTAAAATGTGAAAATGAAATTTTTTTTAAAAAATAGAGCTATTTTTAGTAAATAAAAAAACATTTATATTAATAATTATAAAATATTTATAAATTTGAAATGCATTTGTAAATTTTTTTTAAATTTTTGAATTACGACATTTATAATTTAAAATGTGAAAATTTTAAATTTAAAAAACGTTTAATGAGGCATTTTTTATTCAAAATGTGAAAATGTTCTATATTTCTGTTTTTTTTATGTAGCATTTTCTTTTTGGTAGAATTTAATTAAATTTTAGGTTATAAGAAAAATTATAAAAAATTTCTAAATTTCAAATGCAATATAATGTTTTTTTGAAATTTATGAATTACGACATTTTTTATTTAAAATGTGAAAATGAAATTTTTTTTTTATATAGAGCTATTTTTAGTAAATAAAAAAACGTTCATATTAATAATTATAAAATATTTATAAATTTGAAATGCATTTGTAAATTTTTTTTAAATTTTTGAATTACGACATTTATAATTTAAAATGTGAAAATTTTAAATTTAAAAAACGTTTAATGAGGCATTTTTTATTCAAAATGTGAAAATATTCTATATTTCTGTTTTTTTTATATAGCATTTTCCTTTTGGTAGAATTTAATTAAATTTTAGTTTATAAGAAAAATTATAAAAAATTTCTAAATTTCAAATGCATTTTAATGTTTTTTTGAAATTTATGAATTACGACATTTTTTATTTAAAATGTGAAAATGATTTTTTTTTTTTAATAGAGCTATTTTTATTAAATAAAAAAACATTCATAGGAATAATTATAAAGTATTTATAAATTTGAAATGCATTTGTAAATTTTTTTTTTAATTTTTGAATTACGACATTTATAATTTAAAATGTGAAAATTTTAAATTTAAAAAACGTTTAATGAGGCATTTTTTATTCAAAATGTGAAAATGTAAAAATTAGGTTTTTAAAAATCATCTTTGGAAAAAAAGAGATTAAAGTTATTTTTTTAAATTAGAGCTATTTTTATTGAAATAAAAAACGTTTAAATCTTAGTTTGTAGGAATAATTATAAAATATTTTTAAAATTGAAATGCATTTGAAAGTTTTTTTAAATGATTTTTGGAATTACGTAATTATTTATTTAAAATGAGAAAATGTAAATATTTTGTTTTTAAAATCATCTTTAAAAAAAAAGAGATTAAAGTTTAAATTAGTGCTATTTTTATTAATATAAAGAAACGTTTAAATTTTAGTTTATAGGAATAATTATAAAATATTTCTAAATCTGAAATGCATTTTAAAGTTTTTTTAATTATTTTTGGAATTATTTTTAGTCTTCAAAACCATCTTTTAAAAAATCATCGTTTATGTGGAATATTATAGATTATATAGTTGGTTAAGAGTTGTTTCATAATTTAGGTAGAGTAAGTAGGCTGTATAAAACACCACATGGGCATTATCCCTAAAACACGACACCACATGGGCAAAGACCCCAACACTAGAGTGGTTAGATGCATAAGCATATGGCTAATTGGATCTTGTAAATGCACCAGCGCATCGAAAACACATACGTAATTTATGATTGTCCAAAGGTCTCCTCTCTCCCCAAGCATGGGAACCAAGTGATGATCTATAGGAATGGCCACTAGTTGAGGTGGATTGCCCAACCAAAATAGATAATATTGAAAAGGCTTAATTATTTTCTCAAAGTTCTCGCTTTAAAAGGTCTGTAGTGTGAACCCGCTCTCTTTTTTAATGTGTAGTCCGAGAAATACTAGATGCGCCTTGCTTGTGTATCGTTCAAAGTAATGTATTAGGTATCCTTCTATCTCCTCCATATCTATTGCAAACCCAAGGCAGTAAAGCATTCAAAGAAGGTCTTATTAACCAAACCTCTCCACTATCTGTCCTTAGTATAGGGGCCATAAGTGGACAATGTGGTCCTTACACCACATGTGGAAAAGTTTCATATTGGATAAAAAGTGAAAAAAGGAAAACATATAAGGAAAAAATATTTGAGACATCTAAGTTTAAAAATGCAACAACTAGAGTGAAAAAATTCTAATCAAAATTAAGAATTATTAATAATATTGATTAATATTGAGCCACACATTTGGCCCATCTACCGGTAGGTGCATAGGATGATCCCAACGACATCCTACCTCATCAAGGAGTACGTACAAATAGTTTTCATTACGTAAATAGATTATAAGTCATATTGAATAGAATATTATTTTCATTACCCAAATAGAATATTAATTTCCATGTGTTTTTTTTGTGCATCAGCACGAGTTGGAGGCTCGAGACACACAGATTGTAGAGTTGGAGGCATTGTTGGCCGAGTCTAGGGACGAGGTTAGTTATTTTGATTATGTTAGTTTATTTTTTTGTAGCGTGTTTTGAACTGAAGTTTTTTGGTTAATTCTCACCATGTATGCGACATGTTTGCATTGCAGGCACATCTATTGCGTCAGGAGATGGAGTCTCGCATACGATTGTTGTGCAGACAGATTTGGAGGAGCAGAGGATTCGGACACGCATAGCATACCATCGCGCAGAGCACTATATTTTGCAGTTGAGGCATATTAGTCATGATCCATCTCGCCATAGGATCGACCCCAGCGTGGCCCTATACCCTGCTCCTCCTATAGATGTGCCGACTAGGACACCCATAGATGCAGCAGTCATAGCCAGGCTTCCTACTGCCACTTGTGTCCTTTGCCACGAGGAGTTTAACACCGTAGGGTGGTTTGGACTAGGGTGCGGCCACATCGCACATCTCCATTGCATGACCCGCCACATGGTGGCACGATCAGTGTGCCCTGTATGCTTTGCTGACATTGATGTGGCAACATACAGAGGACTGGGCATGGATGATCTATATCCTGGTCATCGTCAGGCTGTTGATCCATTTGCCTGCGTAGTCTTGACAGAGCACTACAGGGAGGAGGCACAGAGAGCGTTGCTGATGCAGGAGGGTGCTGATACATCGGTGGTTGCATCATGCGTTCCACGATGCTTTTCGTATGGTGATTTCATGCCAGGTGACGAGGCACGAGCAGAGGAGGCACGTCGGATTGAGCGAGAGGCAGAGCTACAGACATCATTGCAGCAGTGGGTGGAGCAGTAGCTAGGGCGGGGCCGAGACCAGCGTCTTTCACATGTAGAGATGATTATTCGCGCTGGATTTGAGGCACGAGTATTCGCAGATGCACGGCTATGGGAGCTGAGACGCACGTACATAGAGGAGGCGAGGGAGGCAGAGATGGCAGCGGTGGCGCGTGCAGCCTGCCCTCCTCTTCATCAAGATGAGGCTGGCCCATCTCATGCAGGTGATGAGGCTGGCCCATCTGAGCCGGCTTTGCCTGAGGGCACACAGCGGACGGTTGGGCAGCGGGTCATACAGGAGCCACGTCAGCGTTCCACTAGAGGATCATATGTAGAGTTATCAGATTCGGATTCAGATTGATTGTTTAGGCTTCACACGTTTGTTGTATAGGGATGCACTTTTGCAGCATGATGATGATGATGTACAGATTCATTTTAATACTTTCATGATATTGTTCCCACTTTTATGATGTACGAGCATTTTCGTACTTTCATGATGTTCTTCACACTTTGTTTATCTCAGTTTATCTCAGTTTATAGTTTGTTTAATACATAAGGTATTTAAAAAAGAATGCCATGTGAAGTAATTGTAAACATTAAGCATTGAAAAAGTGTTCAAGTTCCAACTTTATCATTTTGAATATCATATTGAATTTCGTATATATCAATGCTTGCAATTATTACACTAAACCTAAGAGCCGTGCGAAGTTTCATCCCCATGTGCGTATTTAAAATTAAGAGTATGATTTTGAATTTCAAATATCTCAATTCACACATCTAATACATAATGTATTTTAAAAATAATGCCGTGTGTCGTAATTGTAAACATTAAGCATTGAAAAGGTGCTTGCAAAAATGCATGCACTTCAATGTTATACTTCACCCAATCCGTATCATGCACAATCTTCTTTACTACATGTGAGATTTTGGATGTCTCAAATGATAGCAACATGGGGAACTGGGTTGGGATTTTTGAAAGACCATCGTGGAGGAGGGATTCCATTTAGAATCTATTTGAAAAAAAAGAACCAAATACACACATATAAAACACACATTACAAATCATATCAGGGCACTCATTCAAGATATGTTAAAGAATTCATGGTACAAACAAGCTACATTCACATTCACTTCTATTTAACAAGTCATATATATCGCACAAGAATTATATTCCTAAAAAGATAATTCTAGGAAACTTTAATGCATCCACTCTCCTTTATTCCACAATCTGCGTCAATCACATGACGGACAAATTGATGTAATGGGGTGTACCTAGGGGTACAAGGTTTGTATGGGTGTGTGTCTCACCACATGGTGGTTAGTGTGACTAGGTTTGGTTGTAGAAGGTTCCATTAGGTGTGATTGATAGATTCATGGGCTTGATTGAGAAATCAGTGGAGTGATTTATGGATCTAGATGCTCTATTGAGCTCACATGTGATGTCACTCTTGGATGTAACTTGTGCCTATATATGTAAGATATCTCTCATGAATAAAATCCTCCATTTTGCTTCATCTTTTGAATACTTCTTGCTACTCCAACATGTGGCATTAGAGCTATGTTCACCCTCCTTGAGCCCTCTTTGAGTGCCATGTCATCATCTTCTTCACAATGAAGGATTTCTCCCCTCTCTTCCCACGTTTTATCTTTAAGCTTGTTCTCCTCCATCTCTCAGCCATTTCACACAACCTCTGAGCCTAAGATTCCTTGTGATGGGGCAAATCCTTGGCTAGGAGGAAAGTGCTTGAGTCATGCTGGTGCCAACACGAATACAGTGCACCGAAGTTTCACATAATTGTGCTTGCTGGAGCCACCATTCATCAAATGCTCTGAGCTGAAGTTAGGCAACCTTATGAGCTAGTTGCTGATGAAGTTTGAAGCAAATGCTCTAGTAACTAAGACGTGGTGATGAAAAGCCCACTCAGCATTTGAGCTAGTAGGGTTTAGTCGTGCTAGTAGGGATTGCTTCTACGTGGCGCAAACCAAATCAGTTGGAGACCAAATCTTGCGTGGATGTACATCTAGGGTAGCCTAAGAGGCGTGTGAAGTTTCATCCCCAACAGGGTTTAGGATTTAGGGTTTAGGGTTTAGGGTTTAGGGTTTAGTCGTGCTAGTAGGGATTGCTTCTATGTGGCGCAAACCGAATCAGTTGGAGACCAAATCTTGCGTGGATGTACGTCTAGGGTAGCCTAAGAGACGTGTGAAGTTTTGTCCCCAACAGGGTTTAGGATTTAGGGTCCAGGGTTTAGGGTTTAGGGTTTAGGGTTTAGTCGTAGCGTAGGGATTCCTTCTACGTGGTGCAAACCAAATCAGTTGGAGACCAAATCTTGCGTGGATGTACGTCTAGGGAGCCTAAGAGGCGTATGAAGTTTCGTCCCCAACAGGGTTTAGGATTTAGGGTTCAGGGTTTAGGGTTTAGGGTTTAGGGTTTAGTCGTGCTAGTAGGGATTGCTTCTACGTGGCGCAAACCAAATCAGTTGGAGACCAAATCTTGCGTGGATGTACGTCTAGGGTAGCCTAAGAGGCATGTGAAGTTTCATGCCCAACAGGGTTTAGGATTTAGGGTTCAGGGTTTAGGGTTTAGGGTTTAGGATTTAGTCGTGCTAGTAGGGATTGCTTCTACGTGGTGCAAACCAAATCAGTTGGAGACCAAATCTTGCGTGGATGTACGTCTAGGGTAGCCTAAGAGGGGTGTGAAGTTTCGTCCCCAACAGGTTTTAGGATTTAGGGTTCAGGGTTTAGGGTTTAGGGTTTAGGGTTTAGTCGTGCTAGTAGGGATTGCTTCTACGTGGTGCAAACCAAATCAGTTGGAGACCAAATCTTGCGTGGATGTACGTCTAGGGTAGCCTAAGAGGCGTGTGAACTTTCATCCCCAACAGGGTTTAGGATTTAGGGTCCAGGGTTTAGGGTTTAGGGTTTAGGGTTTAGTCGTGCTAGTAGGGATTGCTTCTACATGGTGCAAACCAAATCAGTTGGAGACCAAATCTTGCGTGGATGTACGTCTATGGTAGCCTAAGAGGGGTGTGAAGTTTCATGCCCAACAGGGTTTAGGATTTAGGGTTCAAGGTTTAGGGTTTAGGGTTTAGTCGTGCTAGTAGGGATTGTAAAAATGTATGCATTTGTCCTTCCACGTGGCGCATACCAAATCAGTTGGAGACTAAATCTTGCGTGGATGTACGTCTAGGGTAGCCTAAGAGGCGTGTGAAGTTTCGTCCCCAACAGATAAGTCCACGTGCATATTTCATTAGTACGTGCGCCATTTTTCATACGTAGTCGTGCTAGTAGGGATTGTAAAAATGTACGCAACTATCCTTCCATGTGACGCATACCAAATCAGTTGGGCACCAAATCTTGCGTGGATGTATGTCTACAGTAGCCTAAGAGACGTGCAAAGTTTAATCTCCAACAGATAAGTCCACATGCATATTTGGTTAGTACGTGTGCCATTTTTCACACATCGTCGTGCTAGTAGGGATTGTAAAAATGTACGCATTATACCTTCCACGTGGCGCATACCAAATAAGTTGGAGACCAAATCTTGTGTGGATGTATGTCTAGGGTGGCCTAAGAGTCGTGTGAAGTTTCATTCTCAACAGATAAGTCCACACGCGTATTTCGTCAGTACATGCGCCATAGCTCATACGTAGTCATGCTAGTAGGGATTGTAAAAATGTACGCATTGTACCTTCCACGTGGCACATACCAAATCAATTCAGACCAAATCTTGTGTGATGTACGTCTACGGTAGCCTAAGAGCCGTGCAAAGTTTAATTTCCAATAGATAAGTCCACATGCATATTTGATTAGTATGTGCGCCATTTTTCACACGTAGTCATGCTAGTAGGGATTGTAAAAATGTACGCATTATACCTTCCACGTGGCACATACCAAATAAGTTGGAGACCAAATCTTGCGTGGATGTATGTCTAGGGTGGCCTAAGAGTCGTGCGAAGTTTCATTCCCAACAGATAAGTCCACATGCGTATTTCATTAGTACATGCGCCATAGCTCATACGTAGTCGTGCTAGTAGGGATTGTAAAAATGTACACAGTTGTCCTTCCATGTGGCGCATACCAAATCAGTTGGGCACCAAATCTTGCGTGGATGTACGTCTACGGTAGCCTAAGAGCCGTGCAAAGTTTAATCTCTAACAGATAAGTCCATATGCATATTTGGTTAGTACGTGCGCCATTTTTCACATGTAGTCGTGCTAGTAGGGATTGTAAAAATATACGCATTATACCTTCCACATGGCGCATACCAAATAAGTTAGAGAACAAATCTTGCGTGGATGTATGTCTAGGGTGGCCTAAGAGTCGTGCGAAGTTTCATTCCCAACAGATAAGTCCACACGCGTATTTTGTTAGTACATGCGCCATAGCTCATATGTAGTCACGAGTGCTAGTAGGGATTGTAAAAATGTACGCATTGTACCTTCCACGTGGTGCATACCAAATCAATTCAGACCAAATCTCACGTGGATGTATGTCTAGGGTGGCCTAAGAGTCGTGCGAAGTTTCATCCCCAACAAGCAAGTCCACACGCGTATTTCGTTAGTATGTGTGCGAATTTTCTTAGTCACGTTTTTAAAATGTCCTAAAGCACAAAACAAATTACAACATTACTACTAATAAATAATTTTTTGTATTACAAACACAACAAATCCCATTGAGAAGACATCGGACATCATGTAAAAAATAGAATCTAATACAATGATGTGTATGAATGTGTATACAGCCATCATAGTGAAATACAAAATATGAGTCCATGAAAATTACAATGGTACGGTCACACAGTGAGCCTATAAATATCAAATACAAAAAAGTGTAATCAACTAGTGATACCCAATAAAAATCAATCTGATCAACTGATGATCCCAAAAAATATGATATGTAATGTGCTACTCCTCAGGATCAGCTCTCATGCCAATAGTTGCAAGTATGCTCTCGTGATCTTCCACTGCAAGGCGCCATCGTGGAGTGGACATCGCCTTGCGAGTGCGAACACGACTCAAAGTAATCTTGATCCCAACAACAAGATGAGAATACATGTATGCCTCCTGATCTGCCATGTACTCCTGGAACTCAATATAGCGACCACGCCTCTGTATCTGTTGAAAATAGTGGCCACCTACGATCATGCTATGAGCATTGAAGTGCATCCCATGCCCATCCACTGTATCCTCATTCAGCACACTCTTCAGCATAGAGCATCGCAACAAGTAATAATCCACACCCTCCTCATTGCCCTCCGAAGCAATAACCGCGAAGATATCACCAATACGCAAAATATCTGTAAGCTGGTCATAATCTCTAGAGGGACTGAATCCCGCATCCTGATCATCATGTATCAGATCCTCCCAAGGCTGGAAGGGAGAAAGCACTCGCCGTACCCATGGATCGGCCCATGGTATCATGGAGCACCCTCCCCAATCATCATCAATGCATGCAGAGCAAAAACATGCAAACCGTCGAGAAAAGATCGCAGGGTGAGACTCACCTACGCTCCTGATGGAATGGAAATCAAGAGTGCCAGGCACAGAACGACAATCAAAAGGCCTCGACCGATCAAGACTCCCAATGTCCACGCACCAAAAATACCGGCTCACCACCCTATCGTCATGCGACTGAAACGAGGACGTAGCACTAGTGGATAAGTGCTGGCTGCACCACCGCACCACATCATGTGCATCCTTGAAGCGATCGGCACTGTGACGCAACTGGTATCGACGCAAAGTACGCTTCACGCAAGCACCTGCACCATCGTGCTCTCCCTTACCGTGCCCTGTCTCGAAGTAGCTCCATGTAATCGGAATGCCTGTCTCACGGTGCCATCTGTAGAACCAATAAAACTGTCTAGCGGATTTGAACTGACCACCGCAATCGTCTGACCAGATCCAGCGCTGCTGCCATGTGACACCATGATCCCTCAAGAAACTATCATGCAAAGTGAAGCAATGCTGCACAAAATGGGCATCATGCGATCGATCATCACTAATGTAGAAGTGATACTCTCGCACAATGATGCGTGAGTTCATGGTGCTATCAATGCCATCCACATGAGCCTGTGCATGACGATAGCTAATGTGCACAAATATAGCAACCTGCAATATGGCATTGAAAAAAAATATGACTATTGAAATAATTCAATATAATGAGGCGGGGAAAAAATCAATACTCAATCACACGTCACCTGTTCGGAGAAATAATACTTCGATTGGATCTCATGCTGTGGTGCAAAGGTGTAATTCTCCGCAAAGTCCACCACTGAGACAACCACCCTATAGGAAATGTCCTCAAACATGCACGAAACTGATGATCCTCCCATTTCACAGTGTGCGAGTGGCGTATGTAGCGGTACAGCTTCCCTTGAAAATAGTCAATGAATACAACACGTGGTGTCTCCTTCCCCACAAGCTGCAACCTCCTCGACTGTGCACCACCATCTAATGTCAAGGTACAGTACTCATATTGCTGCCAACGAAC
This sequence comes from Dipteris shenzhenensis, assembly GCF_047967505.1. NCBI lineage: Eukaryota > Viridiplantae > Streptophyta > Polypodiopsida > Gleicheniales > Dipteridaceae > Dipteris > Dipteris shenzhenensis. Next base: position 4,214,857 of record NC_141610.1, on the reverse strand, counting down.
CATTTGCACATCACAAGTATCTAGTGCAACTCGTGGCACTCTAGCAAAGTCACCACACAAAGTACACGTGCCTTCCACACAATCAAGGGAGTGGAATAAGCATCACCATCTCGTGTACACAATATGGAATGAATGAAGTCACGAGGGCTAGTAGGAACCACTCCCCCATGACCATCAAGGGAACGGAATACGTCATACATCAATCCAAAATCCACATGGTAGCGACAACAGCATGTGTCACGCTCCTGAGAGCATCGCACAAACCATGGCCTGCATCGCTCAAATGACCTCTGCCCAATCTTGAACTCTGGGTGCGCCTCTACAAACTGAGTGTACAACTCAGTCTGGGTACACTCCAAAAAACATGCACCATGCTCAATGTACACACCGCGTGACACCCTCTTCCGCAATGCCTTCTTGAACACCGGGGATGCTCTGCAATGCTCCTCCCAAAACTGTTGTATGAAGGACCTAGTGGAATCATCCAACAATCGATCGCTGCGAGGTGCACGACCACTCGAAGCCCAAAGAGCATCAATCTCACTATCCTCTAGACTCTGCCTCCTAATGATGCCTGCTCGCAATGTGCGCGGTGCAATCTGAAGAAGACGTGAAGCGGTACGCACATGGCCTATCATATGAGGTCTACTAATGGCAGCCACAATAGCACGATGTGCTGCCAAGGCATCACTGGAGTTCCTATGCTTAATAGAAGCATAGGAACGTCGAACACTGCTAAGGACCTTGCTAGATACAACCCTATCTCTACGTGCACCAAGACCAGCAAGCCTCCTACACTCTACCAAGTCAGGGTGATCAATCAGGGATGTGAGAAGAGAAGACTACGAAGCTGGCATGAGGTCACAAAAAAAATACTGCACAATCTTGCTAGTACGACGACGGATAGTGGACTTCGGCAAGTCATGTCGTGAAGCAACACTGCTGCTGCAAGGTGGGGCAAGGGGATCAATGGGAGATGGTAGGGTGGACGGGGGAAGGGAGGCACCAAGCGGAGCAGGGGGAGGGGGAGGGGGAGGGGGAGGGGGGAGGGTGGAGGGGGAAGAGGTAGAGATGGAGGCCAAAATGTAGGTGGCTAGGGGAAGGGCGGAGGCTAGAGGTAGGGGAGCGGATGAGCATGGGGGGACAATGGAGGTGGGGGTGGGGGTGGAGATGGGATGTAGAGGTAGAGCTGGAGGTGGATCAGTGGTGGCAGCACGAGCGAGCTCGAGCTCTAGAGGCTCTCTTGCATTCACGAGCCTTCCGCTTGCGCTCCTCGTCAATGAGATTTGGGGGGGGGTTCCTACATCTTTCACGTCTACTAGCTCTACGGCTTTGAGAACCCATTCTCAATGAAAGTAGGATGGAAGGTGTGACAAAGTGATGAGGAGGCAAGAATGGCTAAGAATGGGTGAAATGAACCAAAACGTGGTGTCTTATAGAGAGCCTCAACTCATCCACTAGATTGCTCTTAGATTGCTCTTCATTATTATTGGTGGAGAGGTGCTAAGATTGATACTAATTGGCTAAGTTTTGGTGGAGAGGTCTGCTATGCCCAGAGCCCTGATCATATACCTCGATCAGACCTTATACCTCGATCGAGGTATTCAGTGCATTACGCATGTATGTATGAACCTCGATCGAGGTATCTCTAGGTGTCCTCGGTCACATACCTCGATCGAGGTATTGTATGCCTCACCCAGGTTATATACCTCGATCGAGGTATTGTATGCCTCGCACATCGTCATATGTGTATACATCTGGCTGATGTGGCACCATGCATGTTCATGATGTGGTAATATAGTCTCTTCCTGGCATGGTCATGATGTGGTACTGGGCCTCTTTGATGACATTGAAAGGTGATGTGGCATGATGAGTTGGCATTCATGAGGTGGTAGATTGACATGGCAAATTGAGGTGGAGGGATTGGTGACGTGGCAAGGTTGAGGAGGTATGCCAAGGTGGCATTGTGTGATCACATGGCTGATGATGTGGAATGATGAGGTGGCACATGTGGCAGCACGTGTGGCAATGTAAGGTGACATGGCAAGGAGTGATGTCACATCTGCTTGATGAGATGGCACCACGTGGTCTAACAACGTGGCATGGTTTTGATGACTCAGCCTTCCACATGGGCACCATGCAGACTCCAAAGGCTTGCCACTAGGGTCGGTGATGCTCCTAGCCTACCTCACCTAATACCAAGCCTACCTTGTCTTGGTATTAGGCTTGGGTGGCCCTTTTTCCCCCACAAAAGGGAGATTTAATTGTTGGAGGCCATATCGTACGTTTCCCTTACTCAAATTTAACCAAAATTTTTTCCTCTTATTCATCATGCAGAGGACTAAAAATATTGACATTTTTTAAATGTTTGGTTATGTTTGAGAATTACTAGATTTATTTTTAATATTCTTTATTGATCCTCTAAGGAGTAAAAGTAAAAATTAAACTTCAATCTTCCTAAATCTAACCGTTGGATTTGGGATTTGATGATTCAACCACACACCCTTATGTGCCTACTAACCTTCCACCGAATTGGATTTGCTTAATTATTCAAAATACTAAAAAAATGTGGTGTGCTACTAAAATGCATGTATTTTATGACTTTATTTATTATAAATAATTATTTATAATTAGATAAATCATTCAAAAAATTACCAATAAATCAAGTTAAGCTCTACATAATGCAAAGAGACCACTTACAGAGTTTTAATAACATTTAATCTAAAATGAGTGAGAAATTTAGAATTTAATATGACACTCTTTGTTCGTGACAAACGTGTGACCACCCTGGAACCATGCCGTGTGACACAAAGAAATTTTTTGTGTGTGCATCGAATTTTCGATCAGACTATACGATTGTGTGCACAATAGCAAGTGTGATGTTGTGTCAGAAGACTTCAAAGACTAGATCCATAGGGAAGTAGGTGAGATTTGCATTTTTGTGTGCTAAACAGCTTGTTTTTCCACCTCCTAAGGATTGGGGAGTGAACAAAAAGTGGACACCCTTAGCTTGCTACTTCCCATATCTCTACTTTTTACATGGTATAAGTGCTATTGACTATGCTAATTATTAGCACGTCTGACTATACTAATAGGAACTATCGACTATGCTAATTAGCACTACTGACTATACTAATTAGAACAATTGACTATGTTGATTAGCACTACTGACTATGCTAAGTTGGTACTCCAGTATGCTATTGAGTATGCTAATAATCACAACTAAATATGATAGTTAGCTCTAGTGAATATGCTAATTATCCCTCCAACTATGCTAATCAGCACTATTGACTCAATTATTGGCATGAGATTTGGGCAATGCCTGGGAGAAAACAACGTACCTTTGGCTGACATGGAGGTTTAACCAATAGAGAACAAGCTCTTGTTTTGGCAAAGATTAATATTTGGAAAAATCTTCCTTGTTGTGGGCATTGCAAACTCTACACCATCCCCCATAAGTCTACTATAAATACTGACTTGACCAACCTCCTAAACAAAAAATGGAGAAAGAGAGAGAATGCTAGACTTTGTTGGATAGGTAGAAATTTGGGTACTACCATACCAGCCAATCAAAGCCAACTACCACTAGCTCAACTATGCTAGAAGATTTGTTCCACAAATTGATAAAGGAAAAATAATTGAAGATGACAAACTTGAGAGCCGACGAGATGGAGTAGCAAAAAAATAAGCCAATGTACAATAGCTATTGTAGTCAAAAGCTAACTTGTCAATTCAACAAACACCAAAGGCCACCATGCCAACAAAAGAAGACAAGGGAAAGGGCATCAGTAAACCTCAAGACCAAGAAACTAAAACTAGGGTCTTTATGTTGCAAAGGTATTTGATGGAATCATGATACTAGGTAGACACATGAGAGTGGTATCCTTTTGAAGTATCGATAACTCCCCTTCCCCAACTCGATGCCACCAACAGTGGGGCCAATTATAGCCAAGTGGATGTTAGTCACACTGTTGTGACAATTTTTCTCTAAAGGTCCGACAAGTGTGCAACATCATGTGCTATGTAGACAAACTCTTATTATCTCCCAAAAGTATCAAATTATCAACATGTAGGCTCAAAGAAAAAATGACGCATTAAAGGCCTATTAAAGGACACCTATGTGTCATATGAGGAGGAGCAAAAAGTCTGGCTCATCGAAGCGGATGAGGCTATAAAGCAACAAGTAGTGCCTATATATGAAACCAATGAATCAAAAGGGATGTGGAGTCACTTTGCCAGAGGGAGGGACGGAGAACTCCTTCTAGCTTGAAGACCACAAATGAGTAATGTAGCAAAGGAAAAGAGAGATAAATCCTCTTGGCCTTGAAGTCCACAAATGAGTAAGTTTTATTTTGTTGAAATATCATTGTGTTGCCTTTAAATTATCGATATTCTACTTGTTCATTTTAGTGTGAGCAGAGTTTTTGGATGGGAAGTGTACCTCACTTTTTTCTCTTGGATTTTGCAAGTTCTCCAGATGGGAATCACATTTGCTAAGGTAGAAGAGAGAGAGAGAGAGAGAGAGAGAGTCATTTTGGGTGGACAAAGAGCTAGGCTTTCATTATTTTATTGGCAAGCGCTTTATATTCTTCTTATATTCAATTACATCTTGGGCTATGCACACTGGTTCCCTTGTAAATTCCTTCTATTAAGTTTCCCTCAAGGGTATCAAAAGATTTTATAACTCATGGTTGTGCCTTCGAGTGATGAGAAGGTTCACACCTTTGAATCTCTTGACTACACACATGCGGGGCCAAGGCTGTGCCTCCATCTAGCTATGGGTCTATACTCCATGTGACCTATGGGTCTATACTTCATGTGACCCTCTTGACTTCAGGTCTCACATAGTCTAAGTATGTGGCTCAACACTCTCCCTGCTCCATTTCTTGGTAGGTTGCCTTGCCCTTTTGTCCTCCTAATTTGGCTAGTTTCTTCTTTGACATGCACTTATTTTTTTGTCCCCCAATTCAATCCTTCATCTTTGGTCTCTTGATTGCTACACTCTAGATTCAATCCAGTCTATGCTTCCTGGCCCATCCTTTGGCTACTCCTCTTGTACCAACATTTTCCCCATGGACATGTGGTCTTGGAGTCACCATCTTCATGACCAAGTCGCCAGCCTTGTTTTGGTCTCACACAATCTAGTGTTCTCCTTTGGCTGATCTCCACTTCATTCCTTGATTAGATGCTTGTCCTTCAATGCTTCAAAGTTCTGGGTTAGTTTCTTTGTCGAGATGCATTTGTTCTTTGATATTTCTTCATTGGCTTTCCATGAACATGAATTCCCAAAGTTCCCTTTCAATAACCTGCTTGCTGTGATCCCTCATATGGCCTTGCTTGTGGAAGTCATTCTTTGTTGGATCTTCCATGGGGGTGCATCCTTCGGAGATCACAGGTCATCATGCATCAACAGTGCCATGCTTTGACATCCTTTAACATGTTGTGTCCTTCTTGCCAACTCCCTCCTTTCATTGTTCTTTGAGGCTGTATCTCTCAAAGCTTCCTTGCTATTGGCCCTCTTTGGTCTCACACAATCGTACACTCCTTCATGCTTGCTCCGCCTCATTCTTTTTCTTTGGGTTCACGATCTTTCACCATTTTCCCATCACTTTGACTCATTCAACCTTATACCTTTGTATTTCTCTTCCACATTTGACCTTTTGTTGTTGTTATTCATATGTTAATTCATGCCTCTATCATGTATCATTCTATCGAGGGTTTCGTCCTCCTACTAAAATTTGAGCTAAAAGACTACAAGACATGCAAGGAAAGTTCTCCCTATCATATCCTTGGGTTCTTTGCTCTATAGCCTTGAATGTAAAGTGCAACAATTTGTTTGCTCCTCCAACCTCTATTTTACTTTGCAACAATTTGCTTGCTCATCCAACCTCTATTTTTCTTTGCAACAATTTTCTTGCTCCTCCAACCTCTATTTTTCTTTGCAACAATTTGCTTGCTCCTCTAACCTCTATTTTTCTTTACCACCTGGGGTGCTCTTGGCACCATTTGTTTATGGGACCTCATCTCTCCTCATTGTTGCTACCTTCGTTTAGGCAGTAGGTTGCCCTTTGGGATGAATTGTATTGGTAGCTACTGTGATTCAGTGTCTATGTGGGATAGCTTCTATGATTCTTTACTTCTTTTGGCTCCATTAGCTACACCTTACTACTTTGACTCATGCATCTTGTTGTTTTCACCCAATTTGTCACTCTGTGAATGAATTTTGCACCCTGCGTGGCTTTGGCATGCCTTGAAACTGCTTCATCTTTGCTATGTTCCCTTGGTTATCTTCATTTATATTTTGCCTTTGGCGGGTTTGCATGCCATGGAATTGCTCCATCTTTTCCTACATTCCTTTTTCTTGTTCCCATCTGCTTCCAAACTCTTTCCCTCTTTGATTTGAAAGATCCATAGTGTGCAACCATCCATCTTCATTCTTGATGCTGTTTGAGTTCCCTTTGCATACTAGTTTATGTGCTATCATCTTTGGGGCCTTCTTTTCACACTAGTTTATGTGCTATCATCTTTGATGCTCATTGTTTGGAATTGTTTACAAGGTTTGCACTTCTCCTACTCATTTCCCTTCTTTGTCTCGGAGGAATTCTAGTTTGGCCTTGCTGCTAGAGCTAATTTGGGCTCCTTTTCCAGAAGTTGTTGGGCTTTGATCTTTCCTCCACTCCTACAACCCTACCTTCACCATCACTTATATCTAGCCTATCTCCAAAATCTCTTTGTATATGGTCTCCATGCCCTCTTGGACACTTTCACTACTAAAGCAAGGCATCAGACTATCCTTTGCTAATAGGATTACCAAATGGTGATGGGGAAATCTACCTCATTTATTTCTCCCACATTTTGTATTTATGGACAAGCATCACATTTTCTAAGGTAGAAGAGAAGAGAGAGAGAGAGAGAGAGAGAGAGAGAGAGAGAGAGAGAGCATGGAAGAGGATTGTGAGGGCACAAGAGCAAGAGTAGCATGTGGCCTAATCATGGAAGACTTGTTAAACAAGGGAGAGGAGGGATCGTTTTATAGATACATTGTCAGCCTCCTTCACCCAGTTACAATTGCTACCTATATATTAATTTCCCCATCAATCACATAAGCCCATATGTCACCATCCATGTCCCTCTTGGCTAGTCTTGACATGTGTCCCATCACATAATCCTCATGACTCTTCAAAAATAATAAAAGCCAAGGGTCTTCTCACATGGGTCTCATAGGGACCCTCACTTTTCCATATGTCCACATCCTCCATATATAACATAGAAGGATTGCGCTTGATTAACGGAGCTCATAGGGATTACTCTTGATTACTCACATGGAGCTCATAGGGACCCTCACTTTTCCATATGTGCACATCCTCCACATTCTACATAGGAGTTTTAGAAGGATTACTCTTGATTCTACACTCTTCCATCTCTCTTCCACATGCCTTCCACAAGCTTACCATGTGATATTTCTTAGATTATTGAGCATACATGGACATAAGACCAAACTCACTCTTCTTATTTTGTGAGACCCCATAATATCTCATTCATAAGTAACACTCACCCATACCAAGGTATTTATCATTCATATACAAGGTATTTAAAATGATCCATTCCACCCATCCTCTCGATCCCTTACAATATCTTAGAAAATGAAAATTTATTAATAGATTTGCTAGGCTACTACTTGATCCTCACACTCTTATCAAACATGCATAAAAGTGATACCAATACCAAATAAGATATGTCAGCCAAAGTGATACTAATACCCAAAAAAAGATATCAAAATGTTGAGTCACAGTACCAAAACCCCATTTTGCAAAAAGCTATGGAGATTGGTGAGCTTTTAGGGATCTCCCAAATGTTTTAATTGGGAAATCGCATAAAGTTTTGGTCAAAAGCTCACCATAGAAAGATCACAAAAAAATCACTCTGAAGAGCATTAGCTATTGTGTAGAAAATCAAAGGAAGCAACAAATACTACTTCTATAGAGCACAATAAGCAAAGATCAACCAAAATTTACTCTTCAATCCATGTGCAAGAGGGGGAGTTGGCTACACTTAACACCTAGTAAGCTTGGTGAGATGTTAGATTCAATTAGTGGGGAGAAATGTTTTTGCATCAAGAGAAAAATTTGGGTTGTTTCCTATATTGAATCTTTTAGAAACCAAACACTCTAACATGAGGGCAGCCCATGGATATGCAAGACACATTAAATTTATGATGCTTGTGTAGTAGATCTTGCAATGAGTGTACTTCATAGTGCTCATTACAATGCTATATGTCTGGAAAAATTTTGGGATCTAATACAAAATTTGAAGCTTTGCAACAAATAATTTGTGATGGTAGGTCTAGCAAAAAGATGGAAATAAGCTTGTTGGTCTAATAGATGTTGTTATCAAAGAGTCTAGGATATGGTCTCTAGAGATTGACAAACCAAATATAGAACATCAATGAGAAGAAAAGGCATCATTTCCTTTTATAAAAAGTAGAATTTTGCTAGGGTCCAGTAGGCCATGGAGGAGGAAAAAGTGGAACTACAATGTCCCCAAGCAAAAGATAGGCCCAAAACAGATCTCCACACAAATTTAGTGTGCACTCCCTATACCAAATGCATGCAAAATTCTTCTCAAGCTGAGCATAAAGACCGCAAGTATGGCTGCCCCAGCCCGGGCTGTATGCTATTCAAAATTTCCAGCAAGTACCCTTCTAAAATAGCCTTTACTAGGTAGTCCAATGCATCCACAAACTACTCTGGCTGAGCATAAATAAGATATTCATGTTGAACTAAAATTAGGCCTTTATATCTCTGCAAACACGATGCGTTCTCTTGCATTTTGCTTTGATTTTAGGGCATTCAAAGGCATGCTACCAAAACTGTCCTAAAACTAGCCGCTATGGCACTATGATTGTAGCATGAAACATAGGCATGAATGAGACAAAATAATCACTTTTGTTGCTCCAGTTGCATTGGCTTCCAAAATGATAGGCAATGATTTAGTATTCACATCCAAGATTTATGGTGCTTCCACACAATGTAGATGACCTTCTAAAATGATGAGACTTTTAGCTCGATGGAAGGCTATAATATATAGATAACAATTTTTAGAGCATGATAGAGCTTAATTCGGAGGTTCCAATTTAAAAAAGGAACACTTTTACTATTACGAACTATCAAAAACTACTTGCAAAAATTTCTAGCCTACTAGTGTGTGCTTAAAAACTCTATTTTTGACTCCTTCATGCTTACTACAGTGCCCAAATTGTCAAGGAGGTGCCCAACGAGTGTCCAAAGCTTTAGGCAAGCCAAACTAGCTTCTAGATGCAAGAAAGAAGCTCACAAACATATGTTTCTAGGATTTTTTAATTACAGTCCTGCATGAATGGCTGCAGCATAGATAACTCACAAAATAGACCTCATTGTGGCCCGATTTTGAACCATTCTAGGCTGAAGGTACTACAAAGGCTCTTCATGTAGCAAGAAAAACTCAACAATGTCCTACTTGCAATAGAAATGCATGAGAATGACTGATTATTGTCCCCTGAGCATTGGGAAGCAATTCAACAAGCTTGTGGGAAGGTAGAGCAGCATCTTGAGAGCTTTTTCAAAAGTTCTATAGTGAAAAAGAAATTGTTGTTGAAGAATAGAAACCATCATGCACTCTTCAACAAAACTGCTATGCAACATGTAGCATGAAATATCTCCACCAACAATAGTTGTTACATGGATGTGCATGAGGAAGCTCAGCGCTCAAGGAACCGAGCAATGATGAGAAGCTGTGAAGGAGTAGACTTTCTCACAAAGATGAGGTTGTAGCTCACGAACAAGAACTCCACAAGTTTGAGGATGAGATCTCCACCAATGCACAGAAGGTCAAGTGGATGTGGTGAGAGGCAGTGAGGGCTCGGGAGTGCAAGTGCCTAAGTGAAGCTCTGATTGTTACAAAAGCAATATGAATTAGGTACAGCATACACATAGAAAGAGAGGAGAAGATGGAGGAAGCCGCCTTCTTGATTGTCTAACTGAGCATGTCACACGAAACAACATAGACTAAGTGTGCCATCTATATGTTGGCACTAAGAACACCAACACAACTACATCTCGAATGCAAGATAAGATAAGTTGTGTGTGCAACTTATTGGTCACCGATGTGCTATGCCTATCAATGATGAGCAGGTGGATAGAGACATACATCTCCATACATCTCAACAAGTAGGAAGTGATGTGAACTCAGCCTCCAAATGAACATGGATGCATTACGCATCAATATTTGAATAAAAAATTAGTCATTTTTTGCATTGTTAAAGAAAAATAAATTATTGTAGCTTGAAGCCTATATTTTGCAACCAAGGTGTATGGCATTGCCAAATACATTATTGTAGGGTCTTTGTAAATGTAGTGATCTATGAATAGATAGTACTAGATGCTAGATCTAGCCTTGATAGCATTAAGATATGCTAAGCACTTCTATATTTTAAGGTGTTAGAGATACTTTACACAATGATTGTAGGACCCCCTTGACTTTGACACCTTGCCATGTCATCATACATATGAGATCAGGTCATCATATAGATGAGATCATGTATGAGAACTTCTACATAGCTTCCCCAAGTCATCAAGGACTTTGTATCAAACCATGTGGCCTTTGGACTTTGACTTTGATGCCTTGCCATGTCATCATACAGATGAGATTAGGTCATCATATAGATGAGATCATGTATGAGAACTTCTACATAGCTTCCCCAAGTCATCAAGGACTTTGTATCAAACCATGTGGCCTTTGGACTTGGGGGTTTAGTGAAAAGTATGTAAATATCAAGTGAGTATAACAATAGAATAAATTGTTAAATTCACATTCTGGATGTATATTTATAGAAATATAATTGCATGAGTTTTATTAATGGAAAATTTATTAGTGTGTAAAAAAATGGGCCATTTTATTTACTCAAATTCACAGATAAGGGATTTCTAATATACCCCTTGAATGCACCTCTGACAGTGTAGTTTTCTATATAGTGAACCCGTCATGCCTTTGTATACTATTAAGGTGATACTTAAGGCTTTCCCCTTCATAAGGCTAGCTCCCTACCTATTAAACCCCCATGTTTTGAAATCATAATCATTATCGCCGGATCTTTAAAGCCAGAACTGATGAAATTTACCTCCACTTGTGTTTTAGATGCTTGAATACGACAAACTGTGCATTTGTGCATCATAAATAGCAAATATCTTATTCGATGTTTTTTGGATTCTCTATAACTAAGTGTAATTGAGGAAGGGTACGTAAGCACCAAGGTAGAAATTCATAGAAAAAGTGGTAATAAGCTTAGATATGTTGATCAATAGAGCTATGGCACAAGGTCATCCATAGAAATTACCACCACTGGGTGATGTAGTGCAAGGAGGTGAGCTCAAGAAAGCATTGACTAAGTCAACCAATTTTTTACATTTCCACCATCTTTCAACTCTTTAAGAACAATGCAAACCAGAGTAGATGTCCCAATCTTGGATTGAACCATGCATTGAAAAGAGTTGAAACTAAGTAGGTTGCCAAGTTAATGTAGAAACTTAAGGCACAAGATTCTTTAGTCCTATGACTAGGAGACGTAGTGCAAGCCTTACAAGGGGAAAAAGCACTGCATAAGTTGCTCCTAGCAATAGCTAAGAGTGCAATAAGTTTTGCACATGAACTATGCATGAGTTAGGCCAAAGTCATTGCAAGAGGAGTGCATCGATAGACTATCTTGGATGATTATAGGCAAAATCATAAGAGAGCATGCTCGTCTACTTAATTTTTTTCATACTTAGATGAAGGCATAAGAGAGCACCCTCATCTCCTTAAATTTTTTCATAATTTGATCCATTTTCTTCTCAATCACAATCTGAAGAAGCATTTTAGATGGTTATTTTGAAAATGGGGGCAATTGATAGAGAAATTTACTGCTAGCCTAGCCAATAGTTGTTGTGATTAGCTTTCTACAACCTTGAGTTAAGGTTTTGTTGAGTGGAGATCATATGAGTCATGATGCCTTGGCATATTACTAAGGTGTCCATATAATAGCTTTAAAGGTTTCTTTATGCACTGTGTTCTACCTTAAGTTTCTCCATTAACTTAGGAATCTAATCATGTACTTTCAAGTCTCTTCTATCCACATGGCTACCATTATATCAAACCACTTACCTTGGCTCCTAGTTATTTAGAATGTAGCTTTAAGATGCCCATCTAATAGCTTTAAAAGTTTATGTGTGCACTTTGTGCTCAATTTGTGTAAGTGTATAAGAGGTCAATCAAAAACCCCAACTCAATGATGTTTTATCACTCAATTGGTCAAAGGGTCAAGCTTTGTTATTATGAGAGTGAAGGCTTTAGTACTCCACTAGGGACACTCATATTAAGGCTCAAAAGAACAATCATGCAAGGGGATGGGTGCACCCTTGAAAATGGACCCCCAAGTACATGCATCCTCACCCACACTTATCCTCTATGTTTCTTTAATGTAAGATCCTAATAGTAGATAGCACTCAGTACTAACTTGGTGTACCTAAAGGCATGGAGCAATTTAATATATATAGGAGAAATTTTATCCCTAGGGTAGCCAAGGCTAATGAAAAGGTGATCAATGTAAACAAGACCTCATGTTCTAGGTGCTAGTAGCTGAGGAAGATTCTAATAATGAGTCTACAAGGTGTCAACAAGAATCCATAATGAGTAGTCCAAGTGAGATCCAAGTGAGTAGTCCAAGTGAGATCCAAGTGAGTAGCCAAGTATGACCCAATAATTTTTCTTACCACCCAATTAATTAGCTATTTCAACTAATAGAATATCTTTCATCCATGAAATGTCTTCTTGATTCCAAGTTTTAAGATGTAAGCATTTGTTTTGAAAAAGTTTTGGACATAAAGAGAGCCATGATGCTATAGACGGGAGATATTTGTTTTGTCACAAATGGAGATACTGTCATGTTATTTTTGTGCATTAGAGAGTTATTTGTAATGCTCAATGTCTTGTATTGTGGCATGTGATGTGATGTGCTAACAAATCCCTCTGCTATAGGAAAAGGAGTAACAAAGCTATAGTATTATTACACAGTCCTTCTTTATTGTATTCTTGAATGGCTTGAATGTGTCTAATTCTATAGTAATTTTGTGCCTCCATTGGTGTTTTGGAGATACGTTTGGATTTTACAAGCTTTTAAGATTGGTTAATGAGTCTTAACACTTTTTTCTTTTTAAAAGGGTTAAAGTAGCTAGTGATGCAAGTATGACAATATAAGTAAGTGCAACCTAGCATAGACTAGGAGAACTCATAGGAATCCAAGACTCAAGTTTTGAGTAAGGCAATAGGTCAAGCACATTAGAAAAGGAATGCTCACACATCAAGCATGAGATCCAAGCTTGATCCAAGTCATATTCCTATTTGATACCGTAAATCTTTAATGAGTCCACACCCATGAAGCTCACCTTGTTTATATGCCTAATCCTTTGCTACTAGTGAAATCTTGAGCTACTAAGGTGAGTAGTTTTGCGTGAGCTACCCATCGTAAGGAGTCAAGGAGAGCTCAGGAAACACAAGGAGGGGAGAAGAACTACCTACAATAGCCATTAAATTATTCAAGATTATTGTATTTTGTTTTAGAATTAGAAAACAACTACATGGAAGATTGTATGAATTTACATATTTGTAGATACAACTGTATTAAGTAATGGTAGCCATAGGCTAAGGGTAGAATAATGGAATGTGGTCCCAAGAGGAAAGAGAGGTTGTACACTCTCGTATCATCCATAGTGTGTTATGTAAGCCTTGCATGCATATGGATTGTGGAGTGCAATGAGCATGTAGAGAAGAGTCTAGCAAAAATACACTAACGTGGCTACTCCTTCCATCCCATTTGGAGGTTCAGTCCATCTGAATTTTCACATCATCACCCATGCATGAGATCCTACATTTATGATTTTGAGAAGTGGTATTAGAGCCAAGATTCTCTACTTGTGTAGACCTACCATGCCGAGCTTATTGTAGATTCCAGCATCAACATGACATTATTAGAGACATAAGAGACAACAAAAGAACCAAAGGAGCCTTTTTCCTCTTTCCTCTATTAAATGTCAAATTTCCTAAAGGAGGACAGGCGCACACTTTTTTTTAAACACACGCACGCATGCGTGCCCACACACACGCACACATGCGCATGCACAATGTGTGTGTGTGTGTGTGTGTGTGTGTCCTACCAAACAATCTAGCCTACTACACTATTAGACCAATTTTCAATGTTAGAGTAATCCAAATGCAAACATATTCCTTTGACCTTTTCAAACAACTAGTGAGAGTAATCCAATTAGTATTCAACCCCTTGAGACACAATATCAAAGTGAGAGTCATCATAAGTACCCATATTCATATTAGTACAATGTCTAAAAGACAAAAAGAATCAAAAGTAATCTCCAATAAGTAATTTGTTCCCACATTACAATAGATGGAGATAATCCGCCTCAAAGTTGCCAACTTAATACTTAATGTCCATCAAATCATGCCAAAGATTCTCTAATGCTAATCCGATGGAGAGGTATGCCAACTCACCTAGCACCATCACAAGCAAATGAAAGTTAGAACAATTCATTCAAGCTGTGGAAGCCAGGTTTCAACGCCGACACACAGCTGTTATCCATGTCACTCTATCTAGACTAGCATAATCAAATCTTGGCATTTAGATAGTTAATAAATGCTAATAAAATGTTAGAGCAGTTTCCAAGAGAGTATATGGATTAAGCAAAGGTCCCATTGTTCTTTTATCCGTTCTCAACTAATCATGATGTTGAACATGATAGGCCTGCCAACAAGAAACATTAGGCCTACCTAACCGATCAATGAGAAGCTAGTAAAATAAATAGGCACCATAAAAAGGTAAAAAGTCCCAAGTCTTTTTATCCCATATTACTTTCGTTCAAGCATATAAAAAAATCTCCTTTCACACAAAACTTATTAAAGAACTCTAACAATGACTTATAGCTTGACCTTATGAATTATAACCCATGTTTAAAAATGCAATCCTGAACATATTCATTGTATCCAACATGAGTAGAATGTCTCCATAGCGTAATCTATGACATATGACATCTATAGCATAATGCACAGCTTTTTCTGACTGTAGCAAAAACAACAGTTGGCTATTTTGGCAGCATCATAACTTTTGTTATAAATGTCAGACAGGTTTGCTTCCAAAGGAAAAGTTATAGCTTATCCATAGATCTACAACTTCTCAGTTTGACTCATACTGCAAATCCTCAAAGATTGAGAGATATTCAAGCTGCAAACTAGCTGTCCAGAAATTTCTGCAATTTCAAGGTATTTTTCTGGCTGTAGCAAAATAAACTTTTGGCTATTTTGGCAGTACGATACTTTTATTATAAATCTCAGATGGGTTAGCTTCCAAAAGCAAAGTTGTAGCTTGTTCATCGATCTACAACTTCTCAGTTGGACTCGGGCTGCAAATCCTCAAGGATTGAGAATGGCAAAGTAGCTGTCTAGAAACTTCTGCAATTTCAGCTTTTCGGGAAATATCGGAATAGGATAGAGACTTGGGAAGGCTCAATGATAAGATAGAAGTAAAAAATTCCTTTATCCAAAAGGAAAGCATATGTAGCCCTTGTTTTAAACATATGTTGTCTATGGAACAATCAAACCTTGGTACTCTTACTTTATCAAAGGGAATTAAATGTTGGCATTTTCAAATTATTGAATAGTCGAAATAAAAAATCTTAGGGGCAATGAAAAATAATGCCTTATATGAGATAATCTCTAAAGTGGAGGGATAACTTCCCTCTCAAGTAGCCAATTAAAAGTAAGTCCCTCTCCTTCCATGTAACAATAAGTTAGAGATAATGCCTTATATGAGATAATCTCTAAAGTGGAGGGATAACTTCCCTCTCAAGTAGCCAATTAAAAGTAAGTCCCTCTCCTTCCATGTAACAATAAGTTAGAGGAAAATATTTACAACAATCTAAGTTAGAGGAAGGAATGTAAGAGCAATCTTTGAGTGTAGAGAAAACTAATGACATCATTTCACTTATTTAATAAAAAACAATTGCTGCTGATTTTAAAAAATAATAAGACTGCAATGGTAAATCTTTATCAAGTCCAGGGGACGGGACCAACACATGGGTAAATTAGCAAGTGTCCTCCATTGGTCCTCTTCGCTTTTCATGCGAAAGTAAAACCTGTAGCAGACTGCACGGTTGCCTGCATAATGCCCCTGTGTAGTGAAGCAGACACCATAGGCAGAAAGCTATTGCCAGGGCTTCAATTAGAGCTGAAGGCTTACTCTGATCAGCGAGTTTTCATAAGGTGTAACCAAAATCCAAAAACAAGTACATATGCAGTCAAATTACTTAGCCACGACAAAGTCTCTAATCAAAGTAGTATACATTCTTCTACACTTCTGAGGTCGAGGGGAGACAACAATCGTTCGAATACAGAGGTGAAAGAACAAATTAACACCGGCCTTCTCTACCGAAGAGGAGGCATTAGCATATTCGAAATTGTTGTTCCTGTCCACTAATTAGAGAGATTTACTTATAGCTCTTACCTGTCGGAGGAGCTACGTTAGCCCAAGTACAATATATTCCACTGCAGCATACCTCCATTCATCAACCCTTTGGAAATCGTCCATCATTACTGTCATGAAAAATGAGAGTAGTTCAATGAAAGAATTTTCCTGACGTTCTTTATCGGAGGCATAGCATATCCGAATGTTCGTTATCTAACCGAGCATGCTAAGGATATTTCGTAAGGCTGTGGCCAGAGAGAAAACTGAGGCGAGATGCTCCCAGACTCCTCCCAGAGCAGGTCATCGCATCCTACATTAGAGAGACAAGAAAGGCGTTGAAGGTGAGTCCGACGTTCCAGACCCAAAGGGACTTCGACCCTACAAGAGAAAGGCTTCATGCAAGG
The DNA here is from genome assembly GCF_047967505.1 of Dipteris shenzhenensis. Taxonomy (NCBI): domain Eukaryota; kingdom Viridiplantae; phylum Streptophyta; class Polypodiopsida; order Gleicheniales; family Dipteridaceae; genus Dipteris; species Dipteris shenzhenensis. The sequence goes on along the minus strand of NC_141610.1, from coordinate 4,197,916 downwards.
TGGAATCCACTGAGGTAATTAGAGCTGTAGATATACTCTTGTCGAGCTATGAGGAGGCGCAAAAGCTAAGAGAGTTGCATGAAGCAAACTATGAATTATAGTGAAGCCCACGACAACTGATGTCCAATGGCAGCGAGGCTACTGCCTCATGAAAATACTGTCTCATTTTTTTATGCTTCCTGGAGCTTGATGAAACTTCTGGTAGTTTTTCCTAATTGAACCAAGAAAACAAAACGATGTCCAAACAACTGTGCAGAGAGCCTCCACCAAAACGCCATCTTTCTATCGAAAAACTCAGAAGAGCACTTGGGAGTGCTGAGCAGTTGAGGGCTCGATGCGAGGATGGAGAGCTAGCCATCCCCTATAATTCACCATAACTCCCTCCTGTACTACGACGTGATCACGTAGGTAAATGATTTCATCCCTCTCGTTTCATTTAGAACAAGCTCTCGTTTCTACGACCAAAATAAGCGGGGAGAAGCAGGAGAGGGAGGAAGAAAAACATGCCGAATTCAAAGGGCTGTGAGGGGCATGAGCTTCTCCCAGGACAGCCTTTTGTTCATGATCTTGCACACATCTTCTAATGACTTCGTCAATTCCCAAGAATAACCAAAAATGGCCTGCTTTGTAAAACAATTTTTTTCCTTTGTTCCCTACTTAATGTTTCAGGAATCAATCCATCAGTAAGAAAAAAGAGCGTCTTATCATACCAGTTTGGGGGTTCCTCAGTTCTTACCATGAAAATGCCTGCATCAAGTAGTTCATCAGGTATACCTGTTGGAGCTTCCCCTGATGTCAACCTGCTCAAATAATTAGCAATGTCATGCTGCTTTCCAGGTCTATATGCAATGCTATAGTCGAATTCTGCAACAAGAGCATCCATCTAGCTAATCTACTGTCAATTGCAATTTGTTGACCAAGTAAACAAGTGCCTGATGATCCACGTGGAAGTTTACCTTATTACCCAACAAATAATGTCTGAGCTTATGTAATGCATACATCATACCTAGGGCTTCTCTCTCTGTGACTGCATAGTTTTTCTCATGTTTTGTTCGAATTCTGCTGGCATAATACACAGATTTGAACCATTTAGCTATTTTTTACTGCATAAGGACTGCACCCAAAGCTGTATCTAAAGCATCAACAAAAACTTCAAATGGGAGAGTCCAATCTGGAGATTGGAGGATAGGAGCAAGCATTAGCATCTTCTTCAATATGTTGAAGGCATACTCTTGTGGTTTACCCCAAATGTAGAGTTTCGTTTCTCTTGTCAGTTTTGTAAGTGGATAACATATATCAACTAAATATCTGAGAAATCTATAGTGCCACTTGATTTTAGCAATAAATCTTTGAAGTTGCTTTATATTTTTGGGTGGTTTGGCTTTCTAGATAGCAAATCCCTTGTTGGGATTTATCTCCATACCTTGTTGAGAGATGATATGTCCAAGGAGAATGCCTCTGCTAGCAGCAAATGCACATTTGGTAGGATTAAGGCTGGGTCAAGCCACCCTACATTTTGCAAAGCATAAGGCCAAATGATGCAAGTGCTCCATCCTTTTGCCAAAAACTGAAAAGTCATCAAGAAAAACCTTCATAAAACTTGTAAGATAGTCAGTCAATGAATACTTTCTAAATGTATTTCTGAAATGTTGGTGGAGCATTCTTGAGTCCAAACGTCATCACATTGGAAGCAAATACTCCCCATTCTGTAACAAATGAAGTTTTATCTTTATCCTCAGGTGCTATCCTGATTTGGTTGTAACCACTAAATCCATCAAGAAAACTATAAATCTCATGACCTGCCACAGCCTCTAACAAAGAATCACAAAATGGTAGAGGAAAAGGATCAGTAATAGTCAACACAGATTCTGAGTTTTCCATTCTTCTTAGGGACAATTACAATGGGTGATAGCGATGTAACATGTGTGAGACGATAGATGAATCCTACTCTCAGCAACTTGTCTATTTCTTCCTTCACTTGTTTTGCATAATTTGGATTCATTCTATATCTGTTTTGCATCATTGGAACAGCATCCTTTTTTAAGTTGATCCTATGTTGGCAGAACTTTAGGTCTATCCCCTTCATGTCTGGGTAATGCCATGCACTTTGTATTGTATCAATAATTCTTTGAGTGCCATTTTGAATGGTGGTGGAAAACTTGTACTGACCAATACTATCTTGGGGTTGTCAGGCTCCCCAAGATTCATTTCTTCTAGGTCATCCTGTTTGACCCTTGCACTCCTTTTCATATGCTCTTCAAACTGACATTCTGCTCCAAGAATGGCTTGTGCTAAAGATTTGTGGCTGCTCTCTGTTATATCATACTCTGTATCTGAGTGATTGTCACAATTTGATTTGCTTTTTATAGTTTCTGCTTTCGCCTGTGGTCCGACACTGCTCTGCTCTGTAGTTGTGCTGGCAATGAGTCCAATAGCTTTTCCTGTTGACCTGAGTATGTATATTGATCCATAATTTTGATCACATCAATTTCAAATATGGGGAACTCAGTAGGATTTCTTCTAAGGAAGACCTCCTCTTCATCTTCATTAAACTCTGTAATCATATTTATGCCTTTTGCTTGTAGTGGTTGTGCTTGTTTTGGAAAACTTCTCTTTGAAGAGAGGTTGATCTTGAACTTCTTCTTTCCTTTCTTGATTGTGATTCTTTCTGATCCCCATTCTTGTTTTACTTTGGCAACTCTCAACCATGGCCTTCTCAAGAGCATGGAATATGCACAATCTTTTTCTTCCATTCTCAATACCACAAATGTCACTGTGAATGTTAGTCCCAAAATGCTTATCTCTTGACCCCTAAGAATTCCAAGTGATTGAATTCTTCTTTGGTCAGCCATTCTAACCTGAAATGGAGCTGGTGCAAGTTCATTGCAATAAAACTTCTTGAACAAATACTCAGATGGGATGTTCACTCCTGAGCCTCCATCTATAAGCACTTCTGGGATCCTTTGTCTTTTATAATCCACATCTAATAGTGGGACTTGGTAATCCACATCCTCTGTGGTGGAAATATATATATCTGGTGTTTCCTCTTCATCTTCATCTTGTGGATGATTCTGTATGTGTGTTGTCTCTGTTTTACCCAAGTGCAAGTTCCAAGGGTGTGGGTCACCTACAATGAGAGGTGTAGGCTAAAGCGTGGAAAGCAGATCTCATGCACGTGTGAATGAGAAAGAGGGCTTGATTATAACAATTGATGGAGGCTCTCTCCTCCACGGGAATTCAAGGGTTTAGAAGGGGATTTTAGGGTTCGAAAGGGGGATAGAGTTGAGAGAGCTAACTAGGAGTTCTAGGGTTTAGAGGGGGTTGCAGGGTTTAGGACGAGTCCAAGGTTGAGGAGTGGAGGGCTAGTCTCCTTCGTGGATTCGATGGGTAACGGTTGAGGAGGAGAGAGGGAGGAGGAGGAAGAGGAGGGAGGAGGAGAGAGGAGGAGGAGGGAGGGGAAGGAGGGAGAAAGGAGGAGGAGGAGGAGGGAGGAGGGAGGAGGAGGAGGAACAAGGAGGAAGCAGGAGGAGGAGGAAGGATGGGAGGAGGAGGAGGAGCGGGGATGAGGAGGGAGGAGGAGGAGGAGGAGGGAGGAAGAGGGAGGAAGGAGGAGGAGGAGGGAGTACAAGGATAGAGAGTGCAAGGGTAAGGGCATGCTAGAACATGAAAGTGTAAGAGAGCATGGACACAATGGACATCAATCGCATGAACACAATAGTGAGCTTGAACACTGAACCCCAAAGAGTGGGAGCTTCATTCCATTGAGAGATATTTATACATGTTAGTCTTTACACAATCTGTAGTTACCTTCATGGTGGGACCTCTTTTGTAGGAGACCTTTTGGACAGGAGTCCCTCCACTTTTGGAGGGGACCTTTTGGGTCTCTACACAAAGTGGGGGGACTTTTTGGGTCTCTACACAAAGTGGAGGGACCTCCAAAAGTGTAGGCTTTTGGTCTTTCTCTCTCTAGATTTAGTCTTTCTCTCTCTAGATCCTGATTTTGCAAGTATGATTGGATCTTTTCTAGAGAGGATTTCGGCTATCCTCATCCTTTAAGATTTATCATACCATCTTTCAAGCTCAAGATATTACAAGCGGAGCTTTACTGCTACTCTACACACACAATGCTCTCATAGTTGTTGTCCTAGACTGCACTTTTGGCCCTTGTTATTGCCACAGGGTTTACAACTCCCCTGGACTGATTTGATTACCTATCCTCGGGTTATGGTTGGGTTTGCAGACGATGTTGTGATGCGGTTGTCTTTACCTGATGAGTATGGTAAAGATGGTGGCAGTGATAGATGGAGCGAGCTTCTTATCAATCTTTTCCTTGTAATCCATGAACACCGTAGATTGCTTGCATAGTTTTTAAGAAACCAGTGTCAACCATTTCTTCAAACAAACACACATAATGCCCTTGAAGAGATATGGCCCTTTAAAAGAGGTGACTTGTTGTTTGAGCATCTATTTGTTGATTTGGATTGAAGCTGAGGCTGGGCAAATGGTCATCAATGGTGAGGGACACCTCCAGGATGACTGCTAAGGCTTCACTGTATCTTGCACTTTCCTTGAGTGTTTTGTCTTAACTGCTTTGCATAATTGATGCATGTCTATGGATGAGTGTTTCCTTGTCCATTTGATTTTAGAGTTTCTATTGATTAACGGCCAATTGCGAGGAGCATCAGCATTATTTGGATCATGATGATTGGCATCCCACCGCTAGTAATGGGGCACCGTATCAAATGTGGGATGGATGCGAAAGGAAGATGGAGCCTGCATGTATTGCAGGAGATACTTTTCATTGAGCAAATTTGGTCTACGCTAAGCAAGTTGTGGCTCCAATTTCATGCTAATGTCTAGAGTGATTTGTGCTTGGCAGATACTCATTGAAATTCCAGAGGGATCCCATCCTCCTCTTGACTGTATGTTTGGGTATTTCCTCCAAAAATCACTAATGGGATTACCACGCATGGGAATCCTATCTGTATCTTGTTGCAACTCCCTTGTGGGTGTGCGAATTGGATTATCCAATTCTTGAAGGTCATTGTTGATGGAATCATTAATGGTGTCTTCCATTGAAAACTCAAGGGAGATTGGAGGAACATGTGGTCTTGGGGGAGAGGAAGAGGTTATAGGGGAAAAGCTTGAGGTCGAAGTAAGTAGTGAATTTGAGAAGGCAGGAGTAGGGATCTTGGTGGAAAGTGGAGGGAGAGCAGGGCAAATTGATTTAGCAACTTGATAATCCTCAAGGGATGGATTATCTAGTGTTGGAAAAAAGTTAGGTGTAACTAAATGATAGGAGTTAGATTCTTGGATTAGGCTATAATATTGAGAGGCATGGCAAGGAATATGGATTAGCGTGGATTTCTGGAAAGGTATGGAGGATAGTACTGCAGTTAGGTAGGGATGTGAGTAGATCAGAATAGAGAGTGGCAAGATAGGGGAGATTAGATTGAAGGTAGACCACATATTCCTCTGGCAGATTCGTGTCGCTTCTGGTAGGCATTGACAGCTTTAATTTTGGATTCTTCTGGGAGTTATATCCCATGGACGTTGCTGGTGATTGTTGTAGTAAAGGTAGGAGTCCGACTACCACCCAAAGAGGGGGGCTTCCCATCAAGCATTCATATAGTAGTATTGCATCAGCCTTTAACCGTATGAGATTTGCATGCACTGAGAGATAGAACACATTCCTCTCATCTTCATCCATATGCTAGCATAGATCTTGGAGAGTCTTTATGCTTACTAGTCTGGTCCAATCAAGACCAAATATTGCATGTAACATTTTGATTTACAAGTGTTTCCAGAGTATGCGTATTCTTCCTTCAAGGTGATCCTCTTGCGGGAGGATTGCAACAAGCTCTTTGTATAATGTAGTGATGTCTTGTAGTAGAAGGTCTTGTGCTGACCCCTCCGCATCGTCATCGGCTTGACCTAGTAGTTGAATTTCCAACTTGGAAATTATTGCCTTTTGATTTTGCCATTCCATGCACTTGTCTTTATACTTACCCAATGTGGAGATGTATGCAAGCTTTAGACTATTGAATTTTTAAGCTGCTTTTGGATGCCCTAGAAATTGATCATTAAGCACACAGAGTTGGAGTATTTCTTGCACTTGAGCATCCACTTCTGCTTTGGTGTGCAAAAGTATCTCATTTGATGCCATGCATTCCTTCTCTAGTGCTTGAATTTTACGTTTACCTTCTTTGAGGTTGTTCTGCAATTCATTGTTTGTGTCTAATGTGGCATGGAGTTGATCCTTTTTAAGTAGTTAAGTGCACCAATTCCTTCTTGATATCATCACAAGTGGCTTGCATATGGGAGAGGGATAACTCGACCTTTTCCTTTTGGCTCAAGGCATCAGATAGCTGTAGGTGTTTTTCTTGGAGAGAAATCGTGGCTTGTAGGGCATCCTTTCTACTTTCTGCTAGAGCATTGTGTGCAAGGGGTTGTTGCTGCATTTGTTTAGCCATGCTTTCCTTGAGCTTCATAATTTCAGTCTCCACACTTTGCAACTTAGATTGGAGTGATGGGAGCATTTCTCTTTCCATTTCTCTTTCCTGACTTATCTGATGCCATGGTAGCAAATAATTGAGACCATTGTTGTAACTATTGGCTATGATGTTGTATGATCTGGAATGTGCTATGTCCTTGCTTGTATTGGACATACAGTTGACTCCCATATGCCCATGTGGAATTTCAATCAATTTCTTGAACATCCGTTTGTTGTATGGTGCCACTATAGACATTTGGGGGTTGCGACTCGAGTCATGCAGTTGTCAACATTAGTGACTTGCGATTCCTGGAGAGGCATGCTATTTGGCTCTCTTGCAAAGTCATTATGTGGCATGATATCTTCTTGGATTTCCATGCTCAAGTCCTTTTGTTGCGGGAGTAAGACTAAACTAAGTTGCAGTATTCTTTGGTAGAGTTCCACATTGTCATTCTCTGGAATCTGTTCGGATTGTTGCCCATCCATCCTATCTGCATTGAGAGTAGGTAGAGGGTCTAATTCCCATTCTAGCGATAATATTAAAGTTTCAAAGTCCTCTATATCTTGTGTTGAGAGGGGTGTAGAGTCATCCTCTTGCTCTATTGCAAACCCAATTATTATGGCCAATGTAGCTTTTGCCATTATGTGTAGTGGATATATAATTGGATAGCAGCAAGGATATGTGTTGAGCCCAGTCTTGTAGTTTTGCTCTACCAAGGAGTGTAAGAGTTTTTAATGACATGTAGTTTTTTCTCACTCCTGTATGATTGAAAATGTCAGCCAAAAACTTAGCTGCCTCTTTGCGCATGGGGTCCAGAATCATATCATAGCGTATTCCCCCGCTTTGTGACTTTGTGTTAGGTGGGAATAAATCTTGAATTTTAGAGAATCTTGCATCCAAATGTTTCTTTGGATATTCTTCTTGTGCCTTTGGAAATGAGAAAGCCTCCTGCATAGTGGATCTACTGAGGTAGATCTATAAGGGCTTTTCTTTATATGTTATTGTGCCATACTTATCTTTCTCCAACTCTCTACTTTTATATGATGTTATGAATTGACAAATGTATTCTGTCATAGTAGGTGTTGGTAAGAAGGATTTTACCTTCTCAAAAAGACTACCTAGTCCCTTTCACTACAAGAAGTTGTAAGCATTGGGTGACATGGCGAATGTTGAGACTCGTGGCCATACAAGTTGTATTGTTCCATCTGTTGCTAGCTGTTTATTGGTCTGGTCCTCAAGGTGTTTTGCACCTACATCCTACATAGTCAATTGCTCTGGCTCAATTTCTCCTGCCTCTAGTATCCCTTGGTTATGTAGCATTTCTTCTTGGCATGTTGCATTTATTTGCTCATCAATATCACTGTCTAGAACCACTAGCCAGATTCCGGACCGTGTCCTTTTTCAGGTTGGTGATTTGAGGAGGGCTGTTGAGGTTGAGCCTTGAGCCGTTTGGCATGGTATCGCTTTGTTGATGGCGTTGTAGGCCTTCTTCCCATCTTATTGGACTGTCTTCACCTTGGCATTGCACACATGAATTAGGACAATATAGTGCCATGTGCTAAGAGTGCCTGTTTCTTTTGTGAGTGGCTAATGCATTTTACTCTTTTTGTGACAAGGATGTCGTGTGTGTGGACTGAAACAAGTATCTCTTGGGGCTTTTATTTGTGCAATTTATTCATGGTGCTCGAAATGTGTGGGTGCGCTATGCATGACTAGTGAGGTAGGCATTCCTCCTATATGCTTGATTTGCTAAGGGAATCATAGGGCAGCTAGGACTCAGTCATCACCTCTGAGCCCTAGGTTGAAATCGATTGAAACTACCTATATGTGCGAAGGCATACATATGCTAGTGAGTGCTCATGAAACAATCTAGTCCTAACTATAGAAGACTTGGGACCCCCAAATATTCAATATTATCAGGGATGGCTTGCATGTTGATGTAGTAGCACTTCAGTCAGCTCCCGTTTATTGTTAATGTGAACTGGACTCCATCCAGTATTTCTAGCAGCACAACTCCAAAGGGATTCATTTTTTTGACTCTATAAGGTCCTTGACCTAGAAATTTGAGCTTGCCCTTATGGACTTTGGTATTGTACAACAGAACCTGGTCACCTTCCTTGATGTCTTTGTCTTTGAGGTTTCTATCAAACCATGCCTTCTTCATTTTTTTATTGTCATGGCATGGTAGGCAACTAATCTAGTCACTGTATGCTTCTCTAATTGGTAGAGTATTTCTTTTAGTGATGCATGATCTCCCATATGTTCTTGTACTACTATGCGTAGACTAAGTATTACAAATTCCAGTGGGACCATAGCTTCAAGGCCGTATACCAATTGAAAAGGTATATTTCTTATACTGACATTGAAAAGGCTGCATTTAGTTTCTCTGCCCAATTAGAATGCTTTGGTTCTACTACCTTCGTGAGGACAATACATAGAATTTTGTTGGTAGATTTGGCTTGTCCATTCCCTTGGGGGTAGTAAGGTGTGCTTTCTCTATGGATCACCATAAAGCCAGACAAGAGTTCTTGGATGACCTCATCGACAAAATATGTGCCTCTATCTGATATAATTTCAATGGGACATCCAAATCAAGTGATCACATTCTCGTACAAGAACCTTGTTGTGCTTCTGGCATCTGCCTTTCTAACGGCTTTAGCTTTAGCCCACTTAGTAAAGTAATCAGTGGCCACAATGATGTAGCGTGCCTGTGTTCCTTTTGCTGTTGGATGGATGGGACCCACAAAATTAATCCCCCATTTTTCAAAGGATTTTTGTGCAATGACTGTTGTTAGGGGATTGAAGTCTTTGTGTTGTGATTTAATAGTTTGTTGGCATACATCATAGCTTTTGACATATTCATAGGCATCTGACCAAAGTGCTGGCCACTAGTATCCTATGAGAAGGACTTTCCTTGTTGCTATTGCTTCCCCTTGGAAATGTCCACTTGCAATGCCTTCATGTGCTTCACTAAGGATTGGCATGATCTCATGTGGCATCACACATCTCCTTAAAACCTAGTCCTTACCCATCTTGTATAGTTGTCCTGCAATGAGTTGATAGGGTGCAGCTTGTATAGCATCCACTACTTTCATTTCAAGAGGTGGTCTTCTTGCCATTAAGTACCTAATGATGTATGCACACCAATCAGGCACAACGTCTATTTGAAATAATGCGGCATCTGGTAGGCCATCTTCTATTCCCTTCGACTCTTCTCCTGTCCTCAATCATGAGATGTGATCGGCAATGAAATGTTGAGCTCCTTTTCTTACCACAATTTTGAAATTGAATTCTTATAGCAATAGAAGCCATCAAGTGATCCGGCCTGTAGTACATGGCCAATTCACAAGATATAATAAGGCTTGATGATCTGTGTAGAAGATAAAGTCAGTAGCCAATAGATGGTGTTTCTTCACGCTGTAGATCATTGCCAAGGCTTCTCTTTTTGTTGTGGTGTAATTCACCTCTGCATCATTTAGCTGTCTGCTTGCAAAGTATAATGGGTTATCTTTATTGTGTTTTCTAGGTTGACATAACACACTCCCTACTGCATAATTGGAACCATCAGTATGTACATGAAATTCTATGTCCCAATTTAGTGTCATTAGAACAGGGGCTGTGATCAATCTCCACTTGAGGGTTTTGAATTCTTGTTTGCATTCGTCTATCCAAATGAATTTGACTAGGAGCTGATAAAAGGGCCTTGCAATCATGGCATATCTTCGTATGAATCTTCTATAGTATCCGGCATGTCCCATGAAGACTTGGATTCCCTAGGTATTTAGTGGGGGAGGAAGTTCCATGATGATCTTTATTTTGTCCATGTCAGTTGCAATCCCATGTCAAGAGACTATGTGTCCCAAGACTACTCCGTGTGTGACCAAGAATTAGCATTTTAGAAGATTGAAAGAGATGCCATACTTCCTGCATTTTTTAAGCACTTCTTCAAGGCATTTCAAGTGATCCTTTTTTCCTAAGTGTATGCACAAGTCGTTGAGGAAGACTTGTAGGAACTTGTTGAGAAATTCCTTGAAGGCGGTGTACATTACCCTTTGAAAAGTAGATGGGGCATTGCATAAGCCAAATGGCATGACTCTATATGCAAAAATGCTCCATTTTGTGGCAAATGCTATCTTTGCCTGATCTTGAGGTGCAATTTGTACTTGGTTGTACCCGCTGAACCCATCCAAGAAGCTATACACTTCAAATCCCACTACCCTTTCTAAAATTGTTTCAATCAATGGCAGGGGATAATGATCTCTAATTGTTGCTGCATTGACGTTCTTGAGATTCACACATATTCTGAGCTTCTTGTTTTTCTTAGAAACAATCACAATTGGTGACACCCAATCGGTATGCTGGATCTCATAAATGAAACCAGCCTCCATTAATTTTTCTAGTTCTTCATAAACATGGGTGCCATACTTGGGATTTGTCCTATAAGGTCCACATACCTTTGGTTTGGATCCTTGCCTTATTGGTATGGTATGTACTGCAACTTCTGGGGAAATCCCTTTCATTTCTTTGTAGGACCAAGCCATGCAATCTCTATATTCCATTAGCAATGCTTTCAATTCTTTTTCTTCTTCTAGAGTGAGCTGTTCACAGATGTATATTGGCTTTTCTTCTTTCTGTCCAAGGCAGAATTCAGTTTAATTGTCTTGGCTATGGTCCTTCATAAACAAGGGTATCCTCAAAATGCTATGTTTCTTTGAGCTCTGATTCCCTGACTGGCCTAGGCATTGCTATTTTTGCATTTCCTCTAGTGTAGTTTTTGAAGTAATCAGGAACTTCCCTAAGGCCTTCATGGCACTTTGAGGTGCTTGCTTGGCTACTAGCTCCACTGGAAGATATTTGGTCCAATTCACATGTGTTCCCTTTTTCTTCTTTTTTGTTACTATTCAACATTTCACTCTTCATTCTCACATTGGGTTTGACTTTTCAAAGCTTTTTGCTTTAAGAGACTAGTGATGGATTTTCAATAGGAGTCTCAATAACAAGGAGTGGTTCTTCGGCCATACAAACACCTTCAAGCCCTTTAGGATCCCATTTGAAATTTGGAGACTTGGGTGCTTTTGTGGGCTTAGTTAAGTACAATTTAACCACTCTGGTCTGCATTTTTTCGAATTTGTTGAAGTGCTCTATCTTGGCCTTTTGGCGCTGTACACCCTTCTTTTTTTCCCTAGACCAATTAATTTTTGAATTGTGATGGCAGCTCGATCTTGGGCTATTCAATGGCCATGAGTGCATGTAGGATTGCCAAATCATTGTAAAATACTTGGCCTTCCAAGGATGCATTATCAGCTTCTGCTTCCAGATCCCACTATATCGACGCCATAGCCTTCTATTATGGACTCTTCAGGGTCACTGTCCCATTCAACGTCTGTCATGAAGACTGGCATTTCCACTACTTTTGATTCATCGTCCCAGATTGGTGCTTGTAGTTGTATCATTTGGGCATCCACATCTGGCAACATTAGATGTGTTGTTTTACAATTATCTATTGTAGCCATTTGTATCCAATTATTGATGTCACTTTGTGTATCCCCCTCTATGGGCTTTAGTGCATTGGTAGGTACAAGGGATGACTAGTGGCTGTAGTGAAAGAAGTGTCTTCAACATTTCTAGGAATAGTGGGTTTGATTTCCATTGTTCCCAGATTTATCTTGACATCAGTTTCTCTATTTTAGATAGTGATCCTATCGGTGCCCCAATCATGGAGTACCCATGCTTCCCAAAGCCATGGTCTTCCCAACAATATCTAGTATGCTATGGCGCCTTGGGAAGATCCAAGATAGTAAACTGGAGCGTGAATCTTACTCCAACAATTTTTTTTGACACATTGTCAATGATACCCAATGGCTTCATTTTCATGTGGTCAGCTAGGCGGATGTTAAATGTGGCCTTCTGCATTGGAGGTAGGACCCATTCTTCATATAGCTCTCTTGCCATAATGTTTACTCTAGCTCTGCCATCCACTATTGTTGAGTATTGAAATTACCTTTTCCTCTTCCTTCAGGTGGGGAGGAGTATTGTGAAGATTCGATCCATCCCTTGAAGCCCTCCCACATTGTAGGGCAATTTCTAAGTAAAGTTCCAATTGGCATTGTGATGGGGCAGCTTATCAAGCTTGCTAGTGTGGTGCCATCCAATTGGATGTTTTGCATGTTGCTCTATTACCCGTTGGAAGTTGTTGGGATTAATCACTATGTCAATGTTGGGTTCTGATGGTGCTCTAACCTCTTCTACTACCATCCTGTCTGCCTCAAATTTTTCTTGCTCTTGTTATACTCATTGCTTCAAGACTTGGTAATGTGCCTTTTTAGTTTTAGCATTGCGGTATGCTTCCTTGGCTCCTTGGGTGGCAATTTTTATGGATGTGCTAGGCATGGTTGTGGGATTGGCATGGCTTGTTTTGCTAAAGGGCTCTTTGCTTTTTAAGCAGAAAGGAATTTTTTCCGTGCCGCTTCTTTCTGTTGTCTTGTTATGATCAAGACTGGCTGTGATGCTACACTTCGTGTTGCCACACTGTGATTTTCCACACTTATCGTCCCCAGGGGTATATTACAAGCAGAGCTTTGTCACTACTCTAAACACACAATCATAGTTGTTGTCCTAAACTGCACTTTTGGCCCTTGTTGCCATAGGGTTAACAATGTGAGTATTCTTCTTAGAGTGTAAACTCTGACATATTTGCTTCTTAAATGCTAGAATCAGATTCAAAAGCTGATCCAATGTAATTTGGACCTTAGAGTCCGAGAGCTTTTAGAAGAGTGTTGTGGACTGCTGTTGTTGATCCCTTGCATTCTAGTCCATCTGACTTTTGTCATTCAATGTGTCATTGTGCATAGGAACCATTTGTTCCTCTTTAATCTCAGTTAATTGTGCTTTGTTACTTCTTTTCTGCTATTTAGCTATTTTCGAGCTTGTTTCCTTTGTCGGAAGATATTTCTGGCTAGAGGAAGATTGCCCTGATGCATGTGCATCCATTGTACTTTTGCTTGTTTGAGTAATATTGTTTTGTTGCAGATTATTGCCTTCATGTTGTTGTCAGACTATTTTTGGTAGAGAACTGTCAAAATAGTGGCTCTGACTTTTGCCTCGGATCCAACTTTACCCTTGCCTTTGTTATTGTTGTGGGTCGTCTTTGCATGTTATCCTACATTGTTGTCAAGTACTTATTGTAGGGCTTTGTTTCTTATTTGTGCCTAGTTAGGCCAATTCATGGGCTTTGTTGTATCTTTTGGGGCATCTCTAAGCTCAAGCAGTGGCTTTGTATCTCTAGACCATGTCACAGCCAATGCCTCAATGTTTCTCTGATTCCTGTGTCCTTGTATATTATAATCATCAGTAATTGGTGCCAAGTGGACCATGTTGACATGTGGTGGCGGCTGCTACTATTGGTTTTGTTTACTTCTTTCATTGTATTGAATGATAGGTATTCCTCTTTCTTCTCTGTGCTTACACACCACAATTCACATTGTGGTCCTTGTCTATGTCCATCCAAGCCACAGTATGTGCATGCTTGATCTTGGTTTTGTCTTTGTTGATCTCCCCAATTTTGGGTCTTCTTAGTTCTGCATTGTGGAATCTTTGTTGTCCTTGCTTAACTATTGCAACCTGATTAGTTGTCACAGGTGGGGCCTGATTTTCAATGTGTTGAATGTGTGATGGGACTCGTCCTCTATAACTTGGATTGTACCAACATCTCCCTTTTTCATGGTTGTCCTTCCCACAAAAGTCACAGTGAACTTTGGGTGGGGCTAGGGGTGGCTTCAAACTCTGCAATTGGTCCTTGATCATTTACTCCAACTTGGAGTGTTGTCTTGATAGCTTATCTGATTTCTTCTTAGTCTTTGACTTTTTTTTGCCTTTGGACTACTTGTCCTTTTTCTTTTTCTTGCTGTGTTCTTCCTCTTCATTGTCTTCATCGGCGGATGTTTTAGATTCTTCTTCCTCAATATCCTGTCCCTCTACATCAATATATGTCTTTGTCTCAAAGTCTTTGTTAGAGTCGAAATGTCTCTTTTTCTTTTGCTTTTTAGCCTTTGACTTAGTGCCAAGTTTTCTTTCTGCCCTTTGGGCTGCTTCAACCGTGTTGTTAAAGTCATTAGCACCACCAAGCTGATCTCTACTAGCTACTACAGTTCTTAATTCTTTGTTTAATCCTTTGCAGAAGTAATCTCCCAATTGTTCTCGAGTTGGTTGTTGGGCTTGAGTGAGTCTTCTATTCGAATTTCGGAACATCTGAGCATAATCTTCCACTAAGAGATCTTTCTGCCTCATGTTTTGAAGCTTCTTGAGGATATCTTCTTGCATTTTTTCTTTTCGAAAATGACTTAAAAATGCAGTTTTTAACTCATCATACATGTTAAAATGAGCTACTCCATACTGCATTAACCAATTCATTGACTTACCATTGAAGTTTGCTGCAAATTGCTCCTTTTTGGTGTTGCACTCCATTCCCAAAGCATGTCCTAACCTTGCAACTCCTCCTCCCCTCTCCTCCAACCTTGCAACCCATCCTCTCCCTCTCCTTCTCCTCCTCCTCCTCCTCCTCCTCCTCCTCCTCCTCCTCCTCCTCCTCCCCCCTTGGCTCTTTATGAGGCTTGATTGAAGCTACCACACATTGGTTAGTTATCTTGCAAAAGATGACAATTGCCTATGCACAATGGCGGTTGCCAAGATGTTGCATGGTGGTTACTTTTCAAAACATTCTTAGCCCACTTGATTTACTATGTTTAGTCAAAACTCCAAAATGAATGAAGGTTGGTAAACCCCCAAACAATGGTTTTTTCCCCGATATACTACAAAAGAAATTAATGGCTCAAAAATTTATTAGTTTGCACAAAATCTTATTCAAAATATCAACGGGGTTTTTCAATCCACCAACTCGCCTTTTAAAATTTGTCTTGACTAGGGGCTCATATGACCAACCACAAATCAACCTCCAATAACTTATTTAAAAAATGTACTAAATTTTGCTTGAATTTTTTTTTTCACATAAGAACAAATGTTTATAAACTCTTGTTCAGATAGAATTTGTTATTAAAATTGATGTCGAAAGAATAATCCATGGGCAAAAATGTTTAAAGCTAAAGGGAAGTTCTTGTATATTTCAATTTAAAACTTTAATACAATCATAACGAATTTTGACATTAAATGATATGAAAAAGGCAAACTCTATACCAAGTTTGTGAATTTAAAAGATGTCTTTCATATAAAAAATCAATGAAAAAGATTACAAAATGATCGCCTTTTATGCAAAAGTTACGATAACTTTGGTTTGAAATTGTTTTGCAAATTTTGAATTACAATCATGATGCTTTTGCTAGTCATTTCTATGCTTTTCAACGATTGATAATATTGTAGAAATAACTATATACTTTTGATTTAATTCATGTCTCTTTGCACTCTTTTCTCTACATAATAAAGTCACCTAGATCCATATCTAAACGCCATATCATTTTAGAAGAAAGTGGATGTACTATTGGTTTGTTTAATAGCATAAAGTTATGTTTCTATATGAATTACATGTTATGTATACAAGGATACAAGGATAACATGCACATTATATTATGACCTCTTGGCCGATGTACTACACTAGTTATACTAGTATGCAATAAAGTTTGCCATGCAAGGTAAACTTATATTGACTTCTTCTAAAAGACTTGAAGCTCACTAAAGTAATATCAACATCTTCCAAACCAATAATGCAAGACACCTTAAATCCCTTTAACAATCATTATTACTCATGGATTGATGATATGGATTTTATATGCATATATTAATTATGAAGATACATTTTTTGGATACTCAAACCAATTCCATATTAGATGTTTAAAACTTCATCTCCCCTAAAACAAAACACGTTCTTCTATTAGAGATAGAAAGGATTAAGTATATACTTCATATGGGTGTTCATGAAATCTCATGAATGGAATGGTTATGACTAGTGGTAATACTGGTTTGGTTTTTTTGTCAAATTTCCCAAATTCGGCACCTAAAAATGTTTATCACATGGTCTTAGTGTACATTTCTCAAATGAGTCTCTTGTAAAGCAAAGAGTGGTATTATTTAATCATTTAGAGCACTTTTCTCTTGCCTATAGATATAATATGGGTATCAAGACTCATGCTTTTTTCGGTTCCTTTATTTGCATACTTGAGAAGTAAGAAATGGGCATTATGTAAGTTTTCTAATTCAATTTTGAGCAATATATGCTACGTATGGGGCTTGGTCATCATTTATTTCTTCTATCAGCTTGTTTCAAATGTGGAATTTTGAGCCGATAAGAGGATTTTGTTTTAACTTTGTTATAAATATCTATGGTATCTTTATATATAAAATTGTGTGTGAACTTTGCAAGGATATAGTTGAGGATATGTTGGGTCTATCTCTTCCACAACATATGTCTAATGTCACGTCATTAGACAATTTGAAATTCACAAATCTTACTTTTGGGAGTATGATTTTTTATCACATCCTTTTGTTTCATTCTTCTATGCCCCTTTACAAAAGGTTGATGAATGAAAGTTATGGTTTGTATCCACTAGCAATGACAACAATCTCGTTTGTATGGGTATCAAGTAGATCATAGTTGGGTGGCATTTACTTATGTTAAAAAGCTATGCTCGAATTAAAATTTGTGCCCTTGCTTTATTTTATATCATTTATCCAATAAAATTGAATTGCATATTTCTTAATGAATCTAAGCTCACGTTCCAAAACGAATCTCAAGGATTCAATATGACAAGGTATACTCACATGATTTGACTTATCATGATGCTTGTTTTATTTGGATCATGGTGTGTGAATCTTTACCTATCTTGCATACATAGTGCCACCAACTTGAAACTAGTATAAGACCCTAGACTTTTTCAAAATAGATATTGATTCTCCTACTTTATGTGGCATTTTCTAGAGTATGAGCAATTGTGGTACGTTTAGCATTTATAAGGAACCCTTAGTTTATCCACTGGAAGAGGCATAACAAAAACCAACTTGGTGCTACTTAAGGATTGACATAAAACAAACATTTGATTTGTAAAACTTATTTTATATGGATCATAGTGTATAAATCTTTTATTATCTTGCATCCATAGTATGACCAATTTTAAGACAAAGATGTTTAGCAAAATATATATTGATTTTCTTAATTTATGTGACATTTTTAAAATTTATGCCGTATTTTTAGAATATAGTTATTGCAATTCTTTTTGCATTTAAGGAATCCTTGGTTTATACTAATGAAAGAAGTATAATAGATGCTAACTTGGAGTTCAGGATTAATACTTAACATAATAAAGTTCCATTGCTTGAATTCATGCTCAGTTATGATTCCTTGAAGATGAAAGACAGCGTTTCATTGTTTGAATCCATGTTGGATTCTAAATGCAAGTAAACAAAATTCTGATATGTTTTCATTAAAGCTTGTAGCATAGATACATGTGTTTAGATGAGATATAGATTGTTACATGCAATGCTTCACTTGTATTAATGCTGATTTGTAGAGGGTAATAGTTTATCAATGTTCAAATAGCTGCTGTACTCATATCCCACTAATGAGTATTTGTACAAGATGTTGTACCACAAAAGGAAGTTTTCCACGATCAAATGTAAAATGTCCCTCTAATGCTGTGTTGATGCCACACCTTTGATTTGCCTCTTGATGTTTTCCAATCCCTATAACTAGCTAGTAGTAGTTGTAATTGCATAAGTCATTGAAAGATTAGCTTATAAATCAAGTACCTACAATCAAAGCTACCTCAATGTTTAAACACTAAGTAGCTGTAACGTGTTCTCGCATTTGGCAATTTCTTGGCAAATATGCTGTTTGTGGCCTAGGCTTGACGCGTTCCCCTGCATGCCCCTTCATTTTCGCTTGTATACGCATGTCTCGATGGGGATAGAAAAAAACCTTCTCCTTGAGGGCATTTCGGGGCTAGCCTACACGTAACCAATGGGGTCATGCATACCATTGAGAGGAAGCTGGGAACCAATACTTGTGGAGCTCTTTGATCTGCAAAAGGAGGACGCTTGCCGATGACATGTGCACATGCATATGTGTCAAGGATGGGAGAAGGGGGAACGCACACTTAGGAGGTTTGGAGAGACCAAATGGTCTATGGCCCGGTTCAGACTAGGCCGACGGAAGGCCTCGAGATTTTGAAAAAGGAGGACATGACCAGAAAAGAGAGAGAGAGAGAGAGAGAGAGAGAGAGAGAGAGAATAGATTCAAGTGTTGGCGGAAAAGACATAAAAGACAATTGAGCATTTAATTTACCCAATAAAATCCTTTTGCGATTCAAAATTTTTAGAAATCCTTTGCTTGGGCGGCCTTCTTACATCGGACAACTTTTTTTCCTTTGAGCATCCGGGCCCGCGACTTTGATTGGTCAACGTGAGACAACGCTCCTTCAGCATTCCTTTTGGAGGTCTTCCGCGGGCCTATGAAGCTTGCTTGATACAGAGTGACGAGATGATCCTGAGATGACCCTGACACAGGTAACTAGGGTTGACTTGGTGAAGGGTGTGGTAAAGTGGAGGGTCAAAGCGCCGACCAGGAAGGCTTAGGGGAACGTAAGCCTATTTCCAGGCTTCTTCCTCTCCATTCTGGTCTCATCATCGCCATAGCCATTTTGCCATCGCCGTATCTTCCACCCGCCTTCCAGGTAGGTAGTCTTCCCTCTTCTTCTTGGTCTTGATTCACGCGTTTTGCTTTCCTTTCCTCGTTTTTCAGCTCGAATTTCTGTCGCTTTTACTGTTTCTGTCGCTGTTTCTGTCTTCTTCTGCCTTTCATTCTCCTTTTTGCATCATTTGCGCCTTTTGTGTTGATATCTTTCGTCGATTCCTTGTCTCCTTCCTGAGATTCAGGTCTGTTGTTCCCGGGAGGGCTTTCCTCTCCTTCCACTTGGGGGGATTCGTCCTTCCTGCACTGCAAATGCCAGAGAAGCGTCGGAATGTAGGCAGCGGTTATCCTGCAGGAGGAACGATTCGGAACGAGCAGCAATTTTGTTTTTCTGGGTGTTCTTCCACACCTTTCGCCGTGCAAAGGTTTCATCGAGAGAAGCGAACTGTAAGTGGCAATACATCAGTAAGCATGGGCTGTTCTAGACAGTAGGTAGAACGGCCCTGACCTTGCAGAGATCGATCTTGTGAAGCAGGATCTTGGACGTTCTTGGGGCACCTCGTGGCAACGTCCAAAGGTCCTCCTGTACGATTTGAAGTGTGTTTGTTCATGGGGAAGTTTCCGCTTCCACCTGGCTTTAGGTTTCATCCGACCGACCAGGAGCTTATTTTATATTATTTAAAGCGGAAAGTTTGTGGCCGCAGAGTTGAGTATGAAGTCATAGCAGAGGTCGATTTGTACAAATTCGAGCCTTGGGATCTACCTGGTATGCCAAATAACTGCCGAGTTATGGTCTGCTGTAATATCTTGTTTGTTATTCTATTCGCAATTGAGGCATCCTCTCTTTCACTTGTGATTGCAGATTTGTCTTCTCTTCAGACAAGGGACTTGGAATGGTATTTTTATAGTCCTAGAGATAGGAAATATCCAAATGGTTCTCGTAATAATAGGGCAACAGGTGCTGGTTATTGGAAGGCGACGGGAAAAGATAGGTCAGTTTCCTCAGGCTCCAGAAGTGTAGGGATGAAGAAAACATTGGTGTATTACAAAGGACGAGCTCCGAAAGGGGAGCGGACTAATTGGGTCATGCATGAGTATCGGCTTGATGAAGGGGAATGTGGGAGAATACAGGCGTCACAGGTGAATTCCCCTTGGCCCTTTTCTACAGTGAGTCGCCTCCGGCCTGTGTGCTTTTTTCAATTTATGTCTGTAAAATGAGACTGAAGACTGATGTCTGACTGCAGAATGGCTTTGTGCTATGTCGACTTTTTAAAAAGAGTGGGCCTGGCCCTAAAAATGGAGAGCAATATGGTGCACCTGTTGAAGAAGAAGACTGGGAGCCCTCAACACCAGCGGAAGGTGATGGCGTTAGTACTTCTTCAACCTGGGGAGAAGCTGGCTTAGGTGCAACAATGCTGCAGTCTGTTGAAATTCCGGGAGAATGTGTCAATACTGCAGCAGATGAGATGACAGCCAATGCTGCAGATAGGGAATATGCAGACCTAAAACCGGCAGTTATATCTGGAGAGTCTTTGGAGCCAGATGTCACCCAGGTATGTGATGCTTTTTTTGATGGTATGGTTATACTAAAGAAAGTTTTGTAATATGACTTGAAGGTCTCTGGTCCCCACTATGAGTGACATGCAAATTCAACGTAATTTATGTTCAAGCTATGGTTGGTTGATATTTTGATAGTTCGTTGCCTAGCTATTTCTTCCAAGCGTTTTGCTTAGAATTTTTGGTTTAGGTGAGACCAAAATGCGAGCCAAAATGACAGAATGTTATTTTCACGAGCAATTGTAGATTTGCTGAAGAGAACGTGGCCTAGTTTCGGGTAGCCTTCTTGTTCAGGGGCTATCCAGCAGGATTCTGCGACTACGGATGGTCTTTAGAACAACAGAAATTCTAAATTTGTATGATTGGACTTATTCTAGTCTTAAAAAGGTATATAAAGCGGATGGTCATGTGTGTTTATGCAGTAATGTATGCTTCTTAAGTTCTTAGTGATGCATATTTTCTTTGTAGCTTGTGTGCTCATCTCATAGTTTGGATAAGCAGTGCCCATAAGTGTAAAGACTCAAAATAGGGGCAGAGTAATTCTTGTGGGTTCAGTGGCTGCTGAAAGCCACGTAATGCTCAACAAGCTTAACAAGATTTTCATGGTTTCAAGGACTCACTTTTTCCTGGAATTTGCACATTAGCATTCTTCAACAAAGAGCATAGTTACCTAGGAACGGGAACGTTCCGGAAATTTGGGTGTCCGAATAAGAACCTTCCAGGAAGGGGAAAAAAGGGAACTGGAATTGGAATGCCATGTCATACACGACACGTGATCATATGACATAAAACTGTGATCATATGACATAAAACTATGCTAGAAAATGAAACAAACTAACATTTTACAGTTAATGGTTTTCAACCTTGTGACTATCATGAGATTGAAACTGCACTATGTTGTGTTTTTAGAGGATGAGTTTGGGAATGTTCCTGGATTCTTCTAGGTATATAATAACATTTTACAGCTTTAAACATCCCATATAAGCTCTAAAATACCCATTTGAAACTTTCAAAGAGCAAAAAAATTGTCTTTTGGGGAGGTTCCGGGGCTCTTCTGGTTCCGCCTTGCTTCTTAGAATGGCGTTTTAGACGTTCCGGATTTCGGAACGCCATTCCTTGGTAACTATGACGAAGAGAAATCCCATAATACGATTTCTCTTAATCTAAGGCCATTGCTACTATGTACCTCAATTTCTTGTTGAGACTTGGGTGCTTGAGAACTGAAACTCTTCTTTGGACAGGTGTGGTTTGCTTGTCTTCTCCCACCTTCATATTTCCCTCCTTATTCTTTCTATGCAAGCTCTCTTTCTCAAATGCTTGTTCATAGTCCCCCCCCCCCCCCCTTTCTCTCTGTCTCTCTCTCACACACAGACACACACACACACACACACACACACACACACACACATATACACACTTTTTTTGTGAGAGACACACATATGCATGCATGGGTGCCTGCAAGTGTGGAAGCCAAAAGTGATTCTTGTTTACTTCCTCCCATTCCCATAATGATGATATTAGAAACATTGCATCTGCTTCTAGACCGATACATCATGTTTGTTATGATTCTCCTATCGGAAACATTGCTTCTACTTCTAGACCGATGCATCAAGTTTCTTGTGGTTTTACTTGCTTCTCAAATCGGAGAACTTTCGCTTATAGAGACTCTGAGAGAAGGTTACAGTTTTTGATCGACTTATGTTTGTGGGTAAATTTTCTATGGAGGTTTTTGGAAGATATAATATTAGAGAATTTTAGAAAGTCTCAAGTTCTTGGTCTTAAAAGGGCTTCCATTTTAAGAAACGAGCTTATGATTACTATGTGAATTTTTGCTTGTAGAGACTCTGAGAGAAGGTTACAGTTCTTGGATCGACTTATGTTTGTGGCTTTTGGAAGATATAATATTAGAGAATTTTATAAAGTCTCATGTTCTTGGTCTTAAAAGGGCCCCCATTTTAAGAAATGAGCTTATGAACACTATATTTACTCCTCCTAGTCTTGACAAGATATGTTTAAGTTCTATATTGAAGTCACCTCAAGTTAAAGTACTCTTTCTCATTGGGTTAGAGGAGTTTGGAAGTATCCTATGATTGCTTGGAAATACGTGAAAACATTGGACAAAAGGACTTTAACTATGGAGACATTGGTAGAAATGCATGGAAAGCTAGCCATTCTTAGTAGCCCTTGTTGTTCTACTATGTGTGTGTGTGTGTGTGTGAAAAGTTCTCCTTTCATTGATAGTTCATTTAGAACATGTTGTAATTGATGATACTTATGTCCTTCTTGTGCCTTTCTAAGGGAGTGTTCCTTAAAAGGCACAAAATTTTGATTTTCTTCTTCTAAGGGTTTTTGTCTCTGATAGTGGTAGCTCTCTTCGAAGGATGAGATAGCATTTGCGTAAATTCCAGCAAAAGTTTGTGATTTCTTATGTAGACAAATGCTCAAAGAATGTTGTCTTCACTTGTAGAAAGTTGTATTTGTAATCTCTACTAGGAGAGTTCAACTGTGCAAAGACCTCAAAAGGGTTTGATTTTGAAGTTTTGTATGTCTTTTGGGTTCATTTGCAACCCAAGTCTTCTTATTTTCGTGCTTGGAAGTTTCATTAAAATCATAAGAAACCTAGATTCATTGGAGCGACTTGTAAGCCTTTTCTCTTATTGATGTCTCTAAGTGTTTGAGTTATTGCTTCAAAGGCCATATTACCAACTTCCCATGAACTTTGGAGAAACCTGTTGAGAGAGGCTTTTGTTCTAGTAGATGTAAGTTGGATTTCCAATGATTTAGTGGGAGAGAAATCATTCGTAAGTTTTTTGACTGCTCTTGGAGTGTAGAAGAGAAGTGTACTCCAATCTTGCTTGAAACAATTGATTTTACTACACTCTCTACTAAGATATGTGTGGAAAGATTGTTTCAGAACTCTCAATTATAGATATGAAAAAGATAGATGCAAAATTCTAAGAGTTGAAAAATCAGCTTTGCAATGTTAGATGAAATCAGCTTTGCAATGTCGGATGAAATCAGCTTTGCAATGTCGGATGAAATCTAAAAATTAGACCTTGAAATAGAAGTGCACAAAGGTTGTAGATGCTAAAGATGTCCTTTGTTGGTTAAACTTTCTTCTAGATAATCTGTTCATAACTCCTTATTCCATTATAGCATTGGTATTCTGAGGGGCACTAATTGTGATGTTTTCCTAGCAAACTTCTACCTTTCTCCTTTTGATTTGAATTTATGCAACGATTGATCTCGTGTGAGACTGGTCCAATCGTTCTTCATAAACTTAGCCAGGTTAGGAGATTATGGAGGACTTATTTGCCTCATGCATTCCAAACTTTAAAGCTTTTATGTACAAGGATCCAAATTCTTTTGGTGGAGGGATTGATTCTCGAGATTTTTCAGCCAATGGAAGTTTTTATTGGATCTTAGCTCTTTAAGTTTAGAAGTTGATATCTATGCTGAACAATAATAACCTGAGTATGCTGTGTTGAATATCCTACGGATCTCTGGTATGGCTAAATATGGAGTGATTACTTCCCAATTCCATAGTTCTCTTGTCTTTGCACAAGTAAGACCATTTATCTCTTTATTTAGTAATTTAATCCTAAACTTATTAGAAAGGGCTGTAATACATTAAAAGTAATGAAGAAGCTCTGCTCTGTTCTATGTTGTAGTTATATTTTTGGAATTTCGGCTTTGGGTATGTTAAGGATCCTTGAATGTAGAAAGGGGGGAGCTTCAAAGCCTTTTTTTTTAAGTTCGTAGGTTTTATTCTATTTTTGGAGGTCATCTACTCTCAGGTAGCTCTTTTGTATGTATGTATGTATGTGTGCATTGAACATGGTGTAGAAAACATACTCCTCAATGTACTTTACATGCTTTGATTAAGCATAATGTGATGGTGGTGTTCGTTGAAGTGAAGCTGCGAGAGGGACTATGGCAAGAGAACGTACTGCAATGAGGAAAGCGCATGATGAACTTGACATCAATTGCGGTCAGACAAATTAAATGTATATATATATCTTCATGAGACTAGAAAATATCCAATCCTACAAATTAAAATTTCATAAAACAAGCGAAAGAACAAAGGAATGAAGGACTTTGTAAGCAACCTTGAACACAATTATGAGTAAACGAGAAAAATTGAAAAATATAAAGACTTAGTTAGCAAAGCTATGCTTATGTTCTCATCGGTTTCAAAAGATTCCGGAATCTCTTGGGTAAACCTAGTGCTTACTAAGCTTTGAAATAAACAGCAAAAACGTTGATAACAAAAAGTAAGTAATAAGTGGAAAATAAGAAAAAGGAGGGGGGGAGAGAGAGAGAGAGAGAGACATATCAACGTTTGGAGGAGGCCTCGCAGGCCTATGAGACAAAGTACAATCCTGGAATTTGCCTTACTCTGTCACTGGGGCTTTTACTAGAATAATTACGCCTTGCCTGGGATTCTCTTTGATGCCTTTATCTAAATGAAGAAAGCATTTTGCTTTAGGATTGGGGAGGGCAAACTAGCATCCTGCCAAAAACACATTTTCTCCTTTCCCTTTCATTTCTAGGCATATGTATCCCTTGTTTTCCTTTTTATATAGGACTTTTTGTTCTAGATGAGACATAGTGAAACAACTTTTCCGAAGCCTTCTAAAGACAGACCTACATTCAAT
Organism: Dipteris shenzhenensis; assembly: GCF_047967505.1. Lineage (NCBI taxonomy): Eukaryota > Viridiplantae > Streptophyta > Polypodiopsida > Gleicheniales > Dipteridaceae > Dipteris > Dipteris shenzhenensis. The sequence goes on along the minus strand of NC_141610.1, from coordinate 4,172,576 downwards.
ATCTTAATTGTGAGGACTGTTGTCAGAGCCCTTTTTTTTTTGCCAAATGGCCTGAGGCACTGCATGAAAGACTGGAAAGAAGCTTAACCAAAAGAGTGCAAGCTTCAAGTAGCTACAAGTCTGTTGAGCTGTGGTGTACAATGTGACTTAGGCTGGCTTAGGTGTGCCATTACCATCTAGTACAAGTGACATTATACAATGTAGAGAGATGCATCCAATCTGGGTGCATCTCTGTATGTATGCTGCGGATCAATGATTGTAGAGTGTGTTTTTGTCTTCGGAGGATGTCCTTGTATCTTGATGTTGGCCTGCAGTCTTAGTAGCCCTGGTGATCTTTTGTTGATGAGGATATTTTAGCCATAGTAATCTTTTGCCTTGGACAAGTGCATGGGTTTCTAGATGCTGCCATGCCTCTATAACTACCCCTCTGGTGAGATGGCTTGTGAGAGTGGAGGAGATCTTGACAGCATGTCCATGACAGCGCAGGTGGTATGAATGTTAGCTGATAAGCCAGTAAAGTACGTGTTGGTATGCCTAGGTTGCTGTTTGATGGCATCTGCTCGTTGGTCTTGCCCTCTGCTGTCCCCATTCCGATTTCGATCCCCATCCCCATCCCCATCCCTTCCCAGGTTTGTTGCATGAAAAGCTTTTCGTCAGGGTATCTGGACGAAGGTTTGCAATACCTCTTTCTTTTGTAGCTATCACATTCTGAGTTTGTTTAGTGAGGTTTATCAAGTGAACCATGCTCTGGTATTGTGATAATTCTTTCTATCTTAAATGGTTTGTTGCCCTATCAGCAGATTTAGATTTAGATGCTCGTTGGGGAGAGACTAAAATGAAAACGTTTAGACTTCACAAGCAGTTGTAGCTTGATTGAAGAGATTTTGGACTACCTTTTGATTAGCCTTCTCCTTTAGTGCTAGCCTTCGTCATGGCTGAGTCTGCCCTTCACCTCCGGAGTGATCATGAGATTGAAACTGCACTATGTCGTGTTTTTTAAGGATGAGTTTGGGAATGTTCTCGGATTCATCTAGGTAAATGAATCATGCTCTGACAGGTTGTGAAATGAAGTTTCTCTGGTGCTATAAGGATTGTTATGAGAGTGGTTTATTTGTGGTGGTAATGCATGTTTTATTGCTGGCACAACCAAAGTCTCACCTGGAAATGAATGTGGAATATGTGCTTTGTGGAATCTCATTATGGGAGCTTTTGAGAAAAGGAAAATGCATTAATTTGGATGATAAATAAAACAGGATTTAGTCTGGTCTCGCATTTGTCTTTCTACTGTTCTAAGAATTTGTTTTTGCTGCAGTCTATGAAGCTGCCTGCTCCAGAAATACAGGGTAATAAAGGGTTGACGCAATTTACAGATCCCTTGGTATCTGAAAAAGTGGGAATTCCGTATTATGATGAACCTAATTCAGTAGATTGCCCCCCTCGCTGGTTTGAGGTTGGAGAGGAGGAAGCGGATATATTGAACCAGCTATACGAGCTTACTGCCCTAGGTCAAGATGCATCTACAGGGGATCTGGAAAATTCCTATTTAGGTTCAAATGCTGGGTTTTCCCAAATGGAGCCATACATATCTGGAGACTATCTGGAGTTGGCTGATTTGCAGTTAGAAACTGAGGATACTGCTGGAATTGAGATAAGACCCCAAAGCTGTGATATTGCAGGACAGAGAATTCCTTGCATGCTTACTGATACCCAATTGCAATGCCATACTGAAGCAAATCAGCAGCAGGAATTGTCTGTTTCTAATTGCGGAGGTTGGATATCTTCTGGGAGTCTGTCCATTAATGGTCATGATCATGGTCAAGATTCACATCTGGAAGATGCGAGACGTGTTCCAGAGGTAAATTATGCAGGCCCGCTGACTGTTATATTCGTTTTAATGGCATTTTTGTTATTCAGGCTAATTTATACGTCCCCTGTTTGTGATTTCTATGTCCCCCTGTTTGTGATTTCTTGTTATGTTGGATATCTGTTTGTCATGGATATTGTGAATGCATATTGGCATGCCATTTAAATGACACATAAGTACCTGTAACCTTGTCCAGGTGATGGAAGGGAGATTTCTGAACACTTCTATTGAGGTTGGCCTATCACAGGCCAGGCAAACGCAAGCATCAGTCATTACCTGCAGTGTAGATTCCCATTGTCAAGTTGTTAGTGAAAACATACTAGAACAGTTCTTTCCTTTCACAGGTATACTAGCTCCCTCCTTTAGGGTACCTGAAATTCTCATTGCGCAGGCAGCAATAATGTTGTTGATTATTGATGCTTTGCCATGTGGAGCTTGGATGCAGATCTCTATGATGCAGAGCTGGGTGCAGTCCCTCTTCAGAGTACCAGAGGGGATGGGGGGCCAGGCTATGACGATGTTTTGGAATTTTTTGAGCAAATGAATGCCCGTGGTGCCAATGTGGAAGATGTTGAATATTTTGCTAGAAATATGCACAGGGGAATATCACAGCAAGAAATTTTGGAGGATCTGGACACAGACACAAACGCACATAATGGGCAATACTTTGATGTGTTGTCAAATTTTTCAGATATTCTTGACACAGATGGAATAAATGAAAATTCAGATATGGACTTATTAGACATTGATGATCAGGAAAGTTTATTGAATTCCATCAATGTTAAAAGTACCAAGAGGGGTGAGGTTGCACAAATACAAGTACAGCCTGCATCACAAGACAGGAGCTCATCTGATTCAGAACATGCATTGACAGAGCAGGTCAAGACAGGAGACACCTGTCATGAGTCTGAGGGTACTGAGGAAACTCTTCAAGGTAAGCAGGCTGCCAAGGGTTTTGGTGGGGTTTTAAGCTTTCTGGGATCACTTCCAATTTTACCAGCTTCAGCTGCAGATTTGTCTCCAAAAGATGCTCGTCGAGTTGCATCAATAAGTGTCATGGCCACCAGTGTTGGTGTCAGGGCTGTAACATGTACTTGTGCGAACAATGGCTCAGCTTCATCCTGTATGAGCTGCGGCTCCTCCAATGTGGAAAAGAGAGGGGCTTTTGTCCGATCTTTATCCTTCAGTGAACAAAGGAGGACTGCTGAGGGATCTAACATGGGGTTTTTAACAATAGCTCTTCTAGGGGCAGCTTGGGCCATCTTTTGGCTGGTGGTAGCTGGAGGTGCCTGGAAACTTTTTCGAGGTATATATAGGCTAATCTTATCATAGAAAATAACATGCCATCTTATCGTGGAAAGGTCTTTCGCCTTTTCTAATGTATTTGTATATTATATTATTCTGATAGGCATCACTGGCCTGGTACAACTCAAGGGGGCCAATGGATGGGCCGCTGAAGTTATTGAAATGTGGTTGCGGGAAGAACTGTGTGGAACGGATTTCTTTGGTCACATACCTGATTTAACTGGCCAAGTCTAGGGTTATATATAGCAAACTACAATTTGCCTATATCAGAGGAATATAGGCATACCTGATTTAACTGATTTAACTGGCCAAGTCTAGGGTTATACACAGCCAAGTCTAGGGTTATATACACAATTTGGCTATATCAGAGGAATATAGGCTTAATTTTCACCTAACATCCTTTCACGTTACTTTTCAAGATATTTAATAATGGCAGTTTTGACAACTTGCTGAAGTGATACAGGTCAGCTTTACTTCTGGTTGTACTGAATTTTGCTAATTTTCCCGAACTCTAGTTTTCTCCCATTGCTTCTTAGCTCCGATAATTAGACATTAAAAACTGCTCCATTTTTATGTGTGTGTGTGCAAAGTTCCTCTGTTTACTTGACTTACATTGACATCTTCAGATATCTCTCTTTGAGAACTGCTTATTGTAATATAAACTTGCACAGATTTCACTCAAAAAAAACAAAAAGAGCGTTTGTTTTTTACAAGTCTAAGAGTTATCTGGCTACCTTGTGGCATATCTTGTGGCATACCTTGTGGCAGTGGAGTTGGTATTGCTATGAAAGTTGGATTTCAGATGTAATTTAATTGGTAAAAACTAGGAGGGGGCAGCTTTCCTGTTTTTTTTTTTTGTTTGGGGGGGGGGGGGGGCTTTCCTTAGGAGAGATGCTTTCATGCGGCTATGACTTCAAAAGGAGAAAATTGTAATTATTTACTTGTCAATCCTATGGTATCTTAGAGGGGCTGCATGGCAGTATTTGAGAACTGAGCTATGACAGAGGGCAGAGCGTGAGAGTAAATTAAAGAGGATGGGGGAGGGCCTGAATCCCAATGTGACACATGAAGGGAAAACTTCAGCTTGTTAGGATACAGCCAAGAGTCCCTTAAAAAGTTGAAAATTCCAAGTTCCCCTCCAATAACTAGGAGTTATTGTATGAGAAACTGTTATTGGCATTACTGCAATGGCAAAATCCTCTTCAATGTTGGTATGTTGGCATTGGCACATTCCATTGCTTGCCTTTCAGCTATGATCCATTTCATGGCAATAAAGATATGCACAAGTGTGGATTGCTTCAATGATTGCCATTATACTTAAAAGATGCTGCAGCATTGCCTTTCAGCCACGATCCATTTCATGGAAATAAAGATATCCACAAGTGTGGATTGCTTCAATGATTGCCATTATACTTCAAAGATGCTGCAGCATTGCCTCCATTTTTTGATTGCACATTACAGAGGTTTTCCTGACTCCCTATCAAGGTTCTCTCTTGTAGTCTTAGTTGGATAAGCTAAAGCTGTATGCATAACTTAGACAGCCTTGAGGAAAATAGTTAAGGTTTTCCCTAGGATATTTCATTAGATTGTAGTATACCTTCTAATTTTTTCCGAGGTTGCAACGTTTGCATTAGAATTGCATCTTAAGTGATCTCATGGGAGCTTCAGGTTGAAACATGAAATGGGGTAATATTCAACCGTAAAGACATGGTGAAGGTTAACAGTGTCTATTGCATTGCAATCATATCTCTTAACTGTGAAATTGAATGTGGACACTAGACTCTTCTATAGGAATGACACGAACAAAATCCATGTAGATAATTTCTTTTCTTTATCTACAATCCATTGACGTTATTAATTGTGGATGTCAGTATGGGTATTCTGTTACTATGACCTTTTACAATTGTAGAAGATGGTGCTGACTAATATGAAGCAGTCCTCCTTTGTGGCCTACTTGTTGGTGGTGATTAGAGTGGGGCTTAATTATATATACATATATGTATGTAGAATTAAGCCCCACTATTCTTCCAATGAATCAAAGTGCAATTGCTACCACATTCTCTTAATGCCAACTATTATAAAGGCCATCGTGATACCCTTGCATCTTTAACCTAGGCATAGCATGTCACAATGAACATAGATACAGTCCCTAACAGCTCCTATACCACCACTACACTAGAATTAAGCCCTACTCTATTCTCCCAATGAATTAAAGTGCAATAGCTACCAAATTCTCTCAATGCCAACTATTACAAAGGCCATCTTGATATCGTTGCATCTTTCAACCTAGGCATGGCATGCAGCAATGAACATAGATGCACTCCCCAACAACTCCCATTCCACCACTACATTGGTGTATTATTGAAGACAATGGCATGTAAATATTTCATTTGTTGCATAGTTCTATGTGGACCCCTCCATAATGATTCACATGTACATCTCATTGATGAGATACATAATGGCGCAAATTATGGAATGTTTCCATGCAATGTATCTTTAATAATGTGGCCATTGCCATAGTAGAATGCCATGTTCCATGAATGTTGAATTTGCAATCCCAACTTTATTCTTTCAATGAATGAAAGTGCAATTGCTACCAATTTCTCTCATAATGCCAACCATTGCAAAGGCCATTTGGTACCTTGCTTCTTTTAACCTAGGCATAGCATGCCACAATGAACAAAAATGCACTACATATATCTTTCCCCCCCATGAAGCCCAACCCCTATTCCACCACTACACAAAGGTATCATAGAACACAAGCTACATGTCCGTTTATTGCACAATTGTATCTACCTATTAATGAGATTCACATCGTGCGTATGATGATGGCTCCTTAATAATTGGCATAGTATGCCAAATCACATATTTTGTTTGGTTTGGTCCTTGCCACCCACTTGGCACAACCTTTTCAAATGGGCCTATTCCCACCCCAATGGAATAGCGTTTCTTGTGAGGAGATAGCCTTGATCACACTATTGACATTCATCACTTCTTATTAATTATAATTGTGATAAAACATACTAGAAATATTCTTGGGCATATGCAAACATCAAAGCTCCTATTTAGACTAGCCATGTCATCTAAATAGGTAGAAAGGCCCCTTGAATGCAAAGTGTGATCAACAAGTACTATTAGGAGACTAAAAAATTTGTGTCCATGTCATTAATTTGTTGTTGTCATTAGGACTAGATAGCTGGTCTAGAATATGTAGAAGAAACAAAAATGGTTTTAGTTACAAATTTAACATTCTTCATCTCCTCTTGCCTCAAGTGCCTTCCCATGAGGAGATAACATAGTGTTTAGTGGTTTTCTAACAATGTTGTAAGTAGACTCTCTTGAATGCAAAGTCTTAACGGAAAAAATGCTTCCACGCCTTGCCTACGTAAAACTTGAACTGATCATTTGGCTAGTTGTGGTGGTTATTAAGAACAAGGAGTTTGCATAAAATAAGCAAATTACTAATATGTAACATACCAACTGCATTTAAGTAGGAAATAATAATCTTCATAATTAATTAGCTAGATGGAGTATTTATAACCAACAAGTTGGTGTTGGAGAAGATAAGAAGAAATTAAGCTAGCCTGTGAGATTTGAGTGTAAAACAAGAATTTATTGGCTAGCGATTGGGGTAGGCAACAAACACAAAACATCACACACCGGCTAGCTTGTTGCATTAAGGAGGCTAAGGAGATACTAACCAATGAGTTGTTATTATAGAATATTAGATGTGAGTGAGCTACTTGTATGAGATTTCACGTGGAAAATAAGAATACATTGGCTGGCAACATGCGCAAGTAATAAACACAAAACATGACACCCTAGCCATCTTTATGCATGAAGGAGGCCAAGGAGATACTAACTTAGTAGTTATAATTGGGCAGGAGGAGAAGAGTTTAGCATGACATATCCACATGCCCAACAACTCGTTGAAGGAGGTGGTGCCAAGGAGATACTAACTTGGTAGCTATAGTTGGGCAAGAGGAGAAGAGAATAGCAAGGCAGATCCACATACTCTCCTGCAACTAGTTGAAGGAGGTGGTGACAGTAGTCTATGAGTTGGTTTGTGTCTCCTACTTTTGCCACTTCCAAGATTTCATAATTCGTGCAATGGATAAGGTAAAATTAGTACATGGGTTGATAATTGTGTCGCATAGGTTGCAAGTTGTGAGTTGGTTCGTGTCTCTTGCTTGTCTTTTGCAACATGCGAGGTAAAGTCAAAATGCATAGGTAAAAATTATAAGCCTATTAATTACTTAGTGTCAAAGTACCTATTGCTCACAAAATTCATGAAAGAAACATAATAAAATCAATACGAGGTTGAAAAATTGAGATTCTTGTCTTAAAATGGATACGAATTCTAGCCAAGAGTGCCAAGCACCATTGAAAATCATCTTTTGGTGAAACCTTGCCCTCAATGTTTCCCAAAAGCTTGTTGTATTCATTCCCAAAAGCATACTCATACAAGAGCTTGTTGTAGTCATTCCAAAAAGGTTTTGCAATTTTTCACATCCAACACTATTTTGACCCCTTTGACTTTCCTTATGATATCCTTGCTTCATGAAAACATTTGGGTAGAAAAAAGCAAAAAACACATTTATACCAAAGGCATTGAAAAGAGTGTTTAAGGAAAAAGGAGACAAAGAGTGATCTTTTAAAAAAAAAGACAATGATATTGTTTCTAGAAGTAGATTATAAAAGTGCTATTGCAAGAAACTTGCATGAGAGGTCAAGTCATAAGTATGCAATCCAAAGAAATCCAAGGGACAACATAAGTGCATGAGAAGGTCATTAGTAAAAAAAACATAAGGGAGAACATATGACAAATGGAAATATATGCTAAAAGGAAGATTCAAGAGAGGACATTCAAAAGATATATAAAATCACATGCATGCCAAGAGACATGTAGAACAAGATTCCTCACATGAGATTGCAAGGTAAAAATGAATAAAACACATGAATCTTTTGCAAGTCACATTCGAGTAGAAAACTTAAGTGAAAGACACTTTCTTGCCCTAAGAATTATAGAAAGAGCATGGACAAACGAGTAGGAAAACCACATGAGAAGATTGACATAAAGGTAGGCAACGGCCAGCGGGATAGCAGTATGGACGTTTGATGGGATAGCAGTTACCAGACTTTGAGATAGGAGAAAAGGGAAGAAAAGAAAGAAGGGGGAGGGTGGAAAGGATAGGGGGTGTGGGAAGGGAAGAATAGGAGGAGAGAGAGAGAGAGCGGGGGGGGGGGAGAAAGAACGGAAGATAGGAAGAGGAAAAGACAATGAAGGGGGTGGCTATGAATGTGAGGTATATGGATTAGGTGTAGAGTGGACTGTGAGCTCAACGTACGAGAATACAAAAAATGTGTAAGGGACGTATTGACCCTAATCACCTATTGTTTGCTGATCGTGAATGCATGTGGTTGCATGGGCATGGAGGTGACTTGTGAGCTCTGCGAGTGCATCGTGGTGATATGCCTATCGTATAGACTCATCTAGAACTAGACTTGATGATCATGTGGAATGCGATGGATACAAATGTCACGCTGTCGTATAGCATGTTATCAGCCATGTAGAGCACGTGTCTAGCTTGTGTCTCATTTTCGTTGCCAAAGGTGCAGTGACGTGGTGATGATCCTTTGTGGGGAGATCTTTTGTCGTGGGATAAGCGGGTTCTTGTGTGACTGAAACCGGTGTGGAAACTTGCTCTTGTGGTTCCATATCCTCTGCTATAGCGGATACTTTATATTAGGGCAATGCCATTGGTGATGATATGAGTGGAACATCCTTTGATGGCTTGCCCTCAGGCTTGGAGGAAGGTTCTTGTGTAACTCCCCCCATTCTACGGGTCAACTCTTTTGTAGTAGGGGGTTCCAGTGATGATTCAAAAGGGGCACGAGACAAGGTTCACAAAGAGGAATTACCGTGGTCCTTCCCCCACTTTTGAGGGATGTTGTTCAGGCCCTCCAATCGATTTTGCAGTTCACGACGTAATTCTAGGTCCTTCCCAATATTATCTGTTTGTTAATTGCTTTTGTGGGGAGCACATAAAAGCGGACCTCTATTGTGGCAAACAACCATTATACTCAAGTCCACATATCCTAATGTACTTCAGAGTTGATCGTTGATAGCACATACTGAAGCGACAATGAGGTTTAGGGGCACCTATAGCTTCTCTGATACATCGCAGGAGATGAAGTTGTCGCTGGCTCCCAAATCCATGAGTGCTTGGATGTGTAAGCTCGGACCCTGCAATTGGACATTCAACCTAGCTGGTTCTACCATTAGCTCATTAGTTAGGCCTGGTGTTCGAATGTCACCTTAATCAGGGATGTTGTCGATGAGGAATAGGGAAGCATAGGGAAGGTCATCTTCAACCCCTGTCAAACTCCAAGAGGATTAGCATCCACCTGGTGATGCGTCCCATCATGCATGGCTTGTTGACCAAGTACAATAGTGCTTGGTGGTCCATAAAGAAGATGAAATTGTTGGCCAACAAGTAATTCCTAAACTTTTTGACTACATATACCATGGCTAGGCCCTCTCTCTCTGTTGTTGTGTAGTTGGTCGTTCAATTGTTGGCTAACAAAGTACACAGGGCAGTCTAGGTTATACTCCCCTGGTTGGGCTCTCACACATCCGATAGCAAAGTTGGAGGCATCTATGCGAACGTGGAATATTAGATTCTAGTATGGGGCTTGTAATACCACTGGAGTAGCCAGGGCTTGCTTGAGGGTTTTGAAGGATTTCTAACACTCCTCGGTCCACTCAAAGACTACTACCAGTTTGTATAGTGGCCAGGCTATGTTTGCATAGAACAGAATGAACCTTTGGTAGTAGCCCGTGTGGTTGGTAAATTGTTGCACTCCCTTTGCATTTGTGGGGGTTGGTAATTCTAGAATGAGCTTGATTTTGTTGTAGTGCGTGAAGATACCATTTCAAGACACTGTGGCCTAGGATCACATCGTATTTGACCTTAAATTGGCACTTAAGGGAATTCAGGGATATACGGTACAATCGGCACTTTTCTAGGACCAATCTTAGGTATCTCAAGTGATCATCCCACGTCGAGCTCATGCATATGTCATGCAAGAAGACTTCCACAAAGTCCCTTAGGTACTCCTTGAAGATGGTGATCAGCTGGTGGAGGGAGCACCGTTGTGGGCCTAACACGTCAAAGTGGTGGCCTCAAGTTGGCCTTGGTGGTGGGATCCACTGAGTTACTAGTACTGGCATTGGGGCTGAAGCACCTGGCCCTCCATCCATTGGAGCAATAGTTGTGCAGGCAGGAATGGTCGGGCTCCAAGAGGGGGAGGGTCAAGGGGCATCTGCATGGAGGTTCCTTGCATTGGGCAGTAGGGTGGAACTTGTGGTGCCACATAGCTGACGGCGAAGGTCTGGGGCACTTGGAAGGTCAGAAGTTCATAAGAATTCACCCCATGAGAGCCTCACACATCTCCTTGGCTATGGTCTCATCCTGCAAAGTCCCTCATCCATGGGTCTTCATCATCCATGCATTCCCACTAAGGATGCCTTGTGAAAGCTGTGGGGCCCGAGTCCACAAAGGTGGTTTCGGTCCCTATCTACGGGTCAGGAGTTGGTTGTTGCTAGCCTTTCCTTCCCATGGGCATACTGGCAAAGGGGTTCTCCATGTGTACTGAATCCATCCAACCCAACAATCCAAACATGTTGGTGATCATACTTCTTAACCTGGATGCTACGGAAGGAGCAAGAGAGTTGGATGGAGCCAAATTGATGAAGGGCCTTTGGTAGCCCTCGGATCCGTGGGGTCTTCCATTTCCTTGTTCAATATCTTCATCTCATCAGAGCTAGATGGATCCTTCCATCGAGGTCCTAACACTAAGTGGGAGCTGGGAACCGAGCTTCTAGTTTGGACTGATTAGGCAAAAGGTGGGATGACCGTAGCTTGAAACACTGTCCTTGGGTGTGGGTTCCTTGGACAAAATTCTTCGAGATCTCAAGTGCATGTATAAGATCTCTAAAATGGTACACTCTGGCTGACACTTTAATTTTGTATTTTTTTGGACTACCCCAGAGATATCCCGATGGTCATGGGGATAGGGCTAAGGTGACAGTCGTAGGGATGAAGCTAAGGCAACGGTCATAGGGATGGGAAGCAACACATGTCGGTGGGATGGGATGTAGGTGGTATCCCAATGGTCATGGGGTTAGGGCTAAGGCTATGGTCATAGGGATGATAAGGTCAGCAGGATGCAAGTAAAGCGATGGTGGGCGTAGGGTTGATAATAAGGCAACGATCATAGGGATAGACCTTGGGTGTTGGTTGGCGGGTTATCTACCTCAATAGGATAAGAGTATAGTGAGATGAGCGTGGGGTTGACAGTAAGGCAATAGTCATAGGGATAGACCTTGGGCACCGGTCGTTGGGTTATCTGTCTTGGTAGGATATGAGTATAGCGACGGGCGTGGGGTTAACAGTAAGGCAATGGTCGAAGGGATAGACCTTGGGTGCCGATCGGTGGGTTATCTGTCTCGGTGGGATATGACCAGTGGGATAGCGCTATGGCAACGGGTCGGCAAGTTAATACTATGGTAGTGATTGGTGGGGATAGGAAATATCTGGAAACACGAATTTTGTGGACTTCTATTTGGTGATTTCTAAGTTTTTGTCCTAGCTTTGAGGGTTTGTGGGTGCTATGCACTACTTAAGCCACCTATACTAAACCGAAAAGAGCAAAAAACATCAACTTTGGGTGCATGAATGAAAGATTTCTACAAGTTGGGTTGTTCACCCTCAAGAACCATTTTGAAATTGAGCTTCCATCTCCATTTTTTGGTGTTTTTGTTAGGATTTGCAATCACACACACCTTAACAATCTTATAAACTACGTCCTATCACTTCAAAACACAGCTTCCCATGCTCAAAAATGCCTTCCAATAGAAAATGATAGTTTTTCTCTTTTCCATATGAACACACACTTCTTCACTCTTTCCACTCCTAAACTCCACTAACAAAGCTCCAAGCAAAAGCGTACCTTGAACTCCCCAAAAGTGGTGCCAAAGATGTGTAGTCTCAATGGTGACTTACTTGTCATGGGGATCTTGAAGGAATGCCAATGGAGCGTTCACTCCAAGCTACTCCTTGTGAAAGCAATGCAAAGCACGAGCCATCCGCATGTGTCACTCAAGCGGCTCCTAAATTGTTGCAATGTTTTTCCACAAGAGAAAGAGGGAAGGGGGAGAAGGGAGAGGAGAGGGAGAAGGGGAGAAGAGAGCGAAGAAGGGAGGGAGAAGGAGAAGGGGAGAAGGGAGGGAGAAGGAGGAGGGAAGGAGAGAGTGAAGGGGGATGAAGTGGCAATCACAAAGGCACTACAAGGGAAACAAGAGAACACCCAAAGACACTCTCGGAAGAGAAGAGGGAGATTTTATTCCAAACTTGTGCATACAACAATGAAGACCAAAGTCAACCGTTTGGCCTTTTATACAAGTCACCTTTTGAAGGGAGGGCCAACCCTTTTCCTTTTTGCACTCTCCCTTTCTTTGCATTCACAAGGCTCTTAGGCCCATAGGGTGCCAAGGTGTCTTCTCTATCCTTTCCTTCTCTCTTCTATTGTTACGTCTCTCTGTGTGTTGAAAATAGCACTTGTGTTAACCGTATAAGAGCAGTTGGAACAAACTTGGTAGTAGGAGGGGTTCCTAATCAGGTCTCAAATAGCACTTGTGTTAACCTCGCCCAATCCCAAGTCCTAAGCCATCTAAGGCTCAAAACCCATCTATGAGGTTCAAAACCGGGAGTGGCGAGGCCGATCTTTGAGCCATTTGTGGCTCAAAGCCTATAACTGTGGGGGTTAAAGGTCACTGTGCCTTTACCCTGGTTATGTACAATACTCAAATACATATATAAATGAATGAAAAAGAGGATTAGGGTGGTTCTGCACCCACCAAAAAACTTGTGTGGTTCTCTGTTTCTCTCTCTCCCTCTTCCGTTCTTGCTTCTATTGAGAGCACTCTCAACTGGTATCAAAGCCCGGGTGATCTAGCTGAGCGTGTGTGAATGCTTGAAGCTCAGCAGCTCTGTGGGAGGAAGGAGAAGCTCTGTGGGAAGCTTTGCGGGTGACTTTACTTGCATCCGAGTGTGTAGAGACCTTGGAGGAACCTTTGGAAAAGTCACTTTGGTTTTGTGAAGTGGTTTTGAGAGCCTGTTAAGTGTTTTCAAAGAAAAAGTCGTTTTTTGAGCTTTTCCCTGTTCCGTTCGATGATAGAGACTCCGTATTGACTTGTAGAGGACACTATTGCTTGCTTTTGGTGTCCACTTCACTTCAGGAGCTTGGAAACACCTTCATTCTTGAATCAGGGATCATTTCATTGGATTTCTGACTCATGTTTTGAGGCATCTCAGGTTCTATTTTCAGTAGCGGTCATTACCGTGGGACTATGATTTCTTGAGCATACCTTATGCAGATCACTCTAGTTGCAGTTTGGGCAGTGTGCGCTCATTTGTAGTGTGCATTGGGTTGTAGTGGATGATTTATAGGCCATTTGGATGCATTACGGTCCTTATTGGATGCGCTGATAGGCCCAAATTGCCTTGTGGGATGCTAATTTTTATGGACGCTTTGCACATGGATGCTATTTTAAGCTGAGGGATAGCTTTGACACATTGTCAGTGATGCAGTGATAGTGCTATGCTCTCTTGCATGAGATATTATTGATGCATATGCCAGTGGACGGTGTTTATGCTTGAGTTATTTGGCACTTATTGGCATTTCCTTTTGGGCCAGATTTGCTCATATCGATGCATAGTATATGCACATGAGTCAGATGCATCTTTTGATGCTTTGAGCTTTGAGTTTTGGTGATATTTCACTCTATTGTGGCATACACATTTGGGTGCACTTGGTATTTGGTGTGATTCTCTCTTGCAGGCACTAGCATTTGGGATTTTGTTTCATTTGCATCATGGCATCCTCTTCCATGTCTGAAAAGGAGTTTTTCAGCATTAAAAAGTTTGATGGGACAAACTTTTCTTTGTGGAAAGAACAAATAAGGGATGTGCTTATTCAAAAGAACCAGATTAAACCCTTGGAAGGGATTGAAGCTAAGCCTGCAAATATGTCTGAGGATGATTGGAATGAGTTGGATGCATTAGCAAAGTCTACTATTAGACTTCATCTTGCAGAGTCAGTTTATTTCACAGTAGTAAATGAGCAGGCTACGGAAGATTTGTGGAAGAAATTGTGTGCCACTTATGAGAAGGAAACTGCCTCTAATAAAGTTTACCTCATGACGAGGTTGTTTGAGCTGCAGATGAAGGAAGGGGTCTCCATTGCTTCTCACTTCAATGAATTCAATATTATTTTCAGCCAGCTTCAGGCTCAGAAAATGGATTTTGATGCGGAGACCAAGGCAATATTTCTCTTATGTTCATTGCCATCCTCATGGGATACCTTCCGTACAACTGTCAGTAACTCTGCACCTGGTGGAGTACTGAAATTTGATGATGTTGTGGGTAGCTTGTTGGCCGAGGAGATTAGACGAAAGTCTATGGATGGCAACAAGCAGGATGCAGCCTTAAATGTGCAAAGGGGCAGATCAAAGTTCAGGGGGAAGTCCCAAGAAAGAGGGAAGTCTCGTAGCAAATCCAGGGCACGGAGCATTGAGTGTTACCATTGTGGCAAGAAGGGCCATATGAAAAAGGATTGCTACAAGCTAAAAAGAGAGCAAAAGGATAAGAAAAAGAATGCAAATTGGGGTGCAAATCAAAAGGAAGAGAGTCCAAGGGAGGACAAAGGAAAAGTAAAGATCGAGGAGATCAATGCAGTTACACATGATAGTGACAATGACATTCTCTTCATGTCTAGTTTATCAATAGAGTTGCTTACCACTTCAGATGATGCATATTCCCAGGATTGGATTTTGGATTCTGGTGCTTCATTCCATGTTACTCCCCATAAGGAATGGTTCTCCACTTATGACAGTGGAAAGACAGGTTGTGTGCATCTTGGAAATGACTATGCATGTGACATAGTGGGAGCAGGTGACATAAAGTTTTCTTTTGCAAATGGGCCTGCATTTGTTTTGAAACATGCGAGACATGTGCCTAAGTTGACCAAGAGTCTTATTTCAGTGGGTCAGCTAGATGACGTTGGTTTTCACACCACTTTTGGCTTTCAGAGTTGGAAAATTCAGAAGGGCTCTATGCTTTTGGCTAGGGGTGCCAAGTGTGGGACTTTGTATCCCTTACATGTATCAGGGGTATTTGATCATATTGTTGCAATAGCCGAGCAGCCAAGCACTTCTTTGTGGCATTACAGGTTGGGGCACATGAGCCATAATGGAATGAAACTCTTATGCCATTTGGGTTATGTACCGCATTTGAGTTTCTCTGATTTTGAATTTTGTGAGCATTGTCTCTATGGGAAGCAGACTAAATCAGCCCATAAAAGAAGGGGAAAGAAAGAGTTTGAAATGCTTGATTTGGTGCATTCAAATGTATGTGGTCCCATGCCTACATGGTCATTAGGTGGGGCTGAATACTATGTGACATTCATTGATGATGCAACTAGGAAAGTGTGGGCTTATGCTATAGTTCGGAAGAGTGATGTGTTCCAGGTATTTCAGAAATGGCTGGCCTTGGTTGAGAATCAGTCAGGTAGAACGCTTAAATGCCTACGGACTGACAATGGTGGAGAGTATCTCTCTCATGACTTTTAGCATTTCTGTGATACACGTGGGATTAAGAGGGAGCTCACATCCCCTCGTACTCCAGAGCAAAATCCAGCTACAGAAAAGATGAACCGTACCATTCAAGAAAGGTTGCAATGCATGCTTTCCAATGCAAGTCTTTATGGTGGTTTTTGGGCTAAGGCAATGAAGACTGCAGTGCATGTGATCAATAGATCACCTAGAAAGAGTTTGGATGGTGGTATTCCTGAAGAGGCATGGAGTGGCAAGAAGCCCTCTTACTCTCATTTGTGTATATTTGGGTGTGAGGCATATGCACATGTGCCAAAAGAGCTTCGAAAGAAGCTAGATCCTAAGTCTAGGAAATGCATCTTTCTGGGTTAGGGTGAAAGTGGAGAGATGGGCTATCGTCTCTGGGATCCAGAAGCAAAGAAGATCATACGCAACCATGATGTAGTCTTCAATGAGAAGAAGATGCATAAGGCACCCATGAGGGATGTGGAAATGAGGAGAATCACTTTCCAGGATGTGAATCCACCTGCATATGTTGATAGACAGCAAGCTGTCCATGCACCAAATGTGCAAGAAATAGTACCACCAAGTACTCTTATAGGTATACAATCAAGGGTAGATGACGGATCATCTATTAGTGGAAATGATGAGCCAAATGTGGCTGATATGCAGGTGGGACAACAAACTGAAATGCCCTTGAGAAGATCATCTAGAGTGTCTAGACCACCTGATAAGTTTGTTCCAGGGGTAGACTATGTGATGCTTACTGATTGCAGGGAGCCTTCTTGCTATAGAGAGGCTATGATGTGTGAGGATCAACGAAAGTGGGAGTATGCTATGCAATTAGAGATGAGTTCACTTATGAAGAATAAGACTTGGGACTTGGTTTCTTTGCCACATGGAAAGAAAGCATTGCCATGTAAATGGGTCTACAAAATGAAGGTCACAGGTGATGATGTGCCTAGGTACAAGGCCCGTTTGGTTGCTAAAGGGTTCAAGCAAGAGAAGGCTGTGGACTTTGATGAGATATTCTCTCCAGTTGTGAAGGTGAGCACACTTAGATACATGCTTGGACTAGTGGCATTAGAGGATATGGAACTTATGTAGATGGATGTCAAGACAGCTTTTTTGCATGGGGATTTGCATGAGGAAATTTACATGGTGCAGCCGGAAGGCTTTGAAGAAAAG
Source organism: Dipteris shenzhenensis (assembly GCF_047967505.1). Lineage (NCBI taxonomy): Eukaryota > Viridiplantae > Streptophyta > Polypodiopsida > Gleicheniales > Dipteridaceae > Dipteris > Dipteris shenzhenensis. The sequence goes on along the minus strand of NC_141610.1, from coordinate 4,155,543 downwards.
GGCAAAGAGCATTTAGTTTGCAAGCTGAAGAAGAGTCTCTATGGTCTTAAGCAAGTGCCTAGAGAATGGTATCAGAAGTTTGATGCTTTCATTCGGTCCCAGGTAGGAGTGAAATTGATCACTGCCTCTACACTAAAAGGGCTAAGGATAGTAGCCTGATAATCCTGGCACTATATGTGGATGATATGCTATTGGCTAGCAAGAATACTTATGAGCTAGATGCATTAAAGGCCAAGTTGCATGAGGCCTTTGATATGAAGGATTTGGGACTTGCAGGTCATATTCTTGGTATGCGCATCTCGATCGGAGTAGGAAACTCCTCTGGCTTTCACAAAAAGAGTATGTTACAAAAGTATTGCAGCGTTTCAATATGGAGGGGGGGAAGGCAATGAGTACTCCATTGCCTCCATATGTGAAACTGAGTCATACAGATAGTCCCAAATCAGATGAGGAGAGGGCCATGATGGCCAAGGTTCCTTATGCATCAGCAGTTGGGAGCCTTATGTATGCTATGATAGCTACTAGACCAGACATTGCATTTGCAGTGGGAGTTGTTAGCCGGTATATGGCTAATCCAGGAAAGAGGCATTGGGAGGCAGTTAAGTGCATCATGAGGTACATGAAGAGTACCAAGGAGATGTGCATCTTCTTTGGTAAAGGAGACATGTGTGTACTTGGGTACACAGATTCAAACTATGCAGGGCATGTGGATAGTAGGAGATCCACTTCTGGTTATGTGTTTACCTTTGCAGGTGGTGCAGTGTCATGGATGTCTCGTGCACAGAAGTGCATGTCTTTGTCTACCACAGAGGCTGAGTATGTTGCAGCCACAGAGGGTTGCAAGGAGGCTATATGGCTTGATCGGCTAGTGGGAGATTTGGGGATTCATACAGGTGTACCGACATTGCATAGTGATTCCATGAGTGCTATTCAGCTAGCACGGAATCCGGTCTTTCATGCAAAGACCAAACACATTGAGGTCAGGTACCATTTCATCAGGGAGGTACTTGAGGACAAGCGCATAGAGCTTGTCAAGGTTCATACAGATGATAACCCTGCAGATATGCTGACGAAGAGTCTACCTAGTCAGCGGTTTGAGTATTGTCATGTATTGATGGGCATTGGATAGTATGCTCACTGGTTGTTCTCCCTTAGAGGCACATTTTCCTTTAAGTGGGAGGTTGTGGGGGTTAAAGGTCACTGTGCCTTTACCCCGGTTATGTACAATACTCAAACACATATGTAAATGAATGAAAAAGAAGATTAGGGTGGTTCTGCACCCACCAAAAAAACTTGTGTGGCTCTCTGTTTCTCTCTCTCCCTCTTCCATTCTTGCTTCTGTTGAGAGCACTCTCAATAACTGTACTCCCTCCATGGTTGCAACCGTTGAAGTAAATCATGAAACGTAATCACCTCTCATCATTCATTACCATGCATTATATGATTTTACCCTGTGGATGTTAACATATACTTTTGCTTTCACATGTGCCTTCTATTATCTCCCATTGCCAAGAGCTTGGTTTTAGTGTTCCTAGTGAGGAATGAGCTGAAAAAGTGGAGGAAAGTGAGAGATAGGAAGGTAGGAAGAAACTTGACTTGTTTTGTGCTGATTTTTTAGGTTTGAATGTGTGCAAATTTAAGATTGAGTAGAAAGAATCATTGCTAAACCTAAACGTGTGCAAATTTAGGATTGAGTAGATAGAATCGTTAATAAACCTTGGATGAAGTCCCATCCATATTAAAAAGCTAAATGGTGATGATTGGGTGCAAGTTACAAGGTATGAGGAATGACTAACGGTCCATTTTGGAAAGAAAACACTCCATTTTGCTCCATACTTGATTTTTTAATGTTATTTTGGTTCCTTTTTGTTGCTTGATGTTGTTTAGTACAAGTAAAGTTGTTCAAAAACTAGTGGCACTCCAAACACTGCACAAAAGCTCCAGAAACTCAGAGACTTCCAAAAAATTTATCGACTAGATAGTCTGGGAGAGAAGCATTGCATTAGCCTTAACACAGCAAACATGCTACATTATAATGCAGTGTACGACACATTAGAAATCTGTTGTGTTAGCATTGACTTTTTTGCATTATTGTTGACTTTGCTACATTACCATTGACTTTGCTGAATTACCAAACTGACACCTGACATCATCTGTCATCCAACACTGATAGTCTGACACTTGACATCATCTGTCATCCACTGATAGTATGACATGTGACAAAAAATCTATCAATTGGCAAAATTAATGCATAAAATCTTGGCTGAAATAGAGGTCAACCCTAAGCCAATGCACGATGGGTTAGTAACCCAACTAACAAGTTGCACTAATAACCCAGTGAGAGCACACCAGGTTAACAACCATGTGAATACATTGGGTTAATTGGTCATGAGAGTGCTCTCAACGGAAGCAAGAACGGAAGAAGGAGAGAGAGAGACAGAGAGCCACACAAGTTTTGGTGGGTGCAGAACCACCCTAATCTTCTTTTTCATTCATTTATATATGTGTTTGAGTATTGTACATAACTGGGGTTAAGGCACAGTGACCTTTAACCCCCACAACCTCCCCCTTAAAGGACAATGTGCCTTTAAGGGAGAACAACCAGTGAGCATACTATCCAATGCCCATCAATACACGACAATACTCAAACCGCTGACTAGGTAGACTCTTCGTCAGCATATCTGCAGGGTTATCATCTGTATGAACCTTGACAAGCTCTATGCGCTTGTCCTCAAGTACCTCCCTGATGAAATGGTACCTGATCTCAATGTGTTTGGTCTTTGCATGAAAGACCGGATTCCGTGCTAGTTGAATAGCACTCATGGAATCACTATGCAATGTCGGTACACCTGTATGAATCCCCAAATCTCCCACTAGCCGATCAAGCCATATAGCCTCCTTGCAACCCTCTGTGGCTGCAAACATACTCAGCCTCTGTGGTAGACAAAGCAACGCACTTCTGTGCGCGAGACATCCACGACACTGCACCACCTGCAAAGGTGAACACATAACCAGAAGTGGATCTCCTACTATCCACATGCCCTGCATAGTCTGAATCTGTGTACCCAAGTACACGCATGTCTCCTTTACCAAAGCAAATGCACATCTCCTTGGTACCCTTCATGTACCTCATGATGCACTTAACTGCCTCCCAATGCCTCTTTCCTGGATTAGCCATATACCGGCTAACAACTCCCACTGCAAATGCAATGTCTGGTCTAGTAGCTATCATAGCATACATAAGACTCCCAACTGCTGATGCATAAGGAACCTTGGCCATCATGGCCTTTTCCTCATCTGATTTGGGACTATCTGTATGACTCAGTTTCACATATGGAGGCAATGGAGTACTCACTGCCTTCCCCCCCTCCATATTGAAACGTTGCAATACTTTTGTAACATACTCTTTTTGTGAAAGCCAAAGGAGTTTCCTACTCCGATCACGCGTGATGCGCATACCAAGAATATGACCTGCAAATCCCAAATCCTTCATATCAAAGGCCTCATGCAACTTGGCCTTTAATGCATCTAGCTCATAAGTATTCTTGCTAGCCAATAGCATATCATCCACATATAGTGCCAGGATTATCAGGCTATTATCCTTAGCCCTTTTAGTGTAGAGGCAGTGATCAATTTCACTCCTTCTAAAACCCTGGGACCGAATGAAAGCATCAAACTTCTGATACCATTCTCTAGGTGCTTGCTTAAGACCATAGAGACTCTTTTTCAGCTTGCAAACTAAATGCTCTTTGCCCTTTTCTTCAAAGCCTTCCGGCTGCACCATGTAAATTTCCTCATGCAAATCCCCATGCAAGAAAGCTGTCTTGACATCCATCTGCATAAGCTCCATATCCTCTGCTGCCACTAGTCCAAGCATGCATCTAAGTGTGGTCATCTTCACAACTGGAGAGAATATCTCATCAAAGTCCACACCCTTCTCTTGCTTGAACCCTTTAGCAACCAAACAGGCCTTGTACCTAGGCACATCATCACCTGTGACCTTCATTTTGTAGACCCATTTACATGGCAATGCTTTCTTTCCATGTGGCAAAGAAACCAAGTCCCAAGTCTTATTCTTCATAAGTGAACTCATCTCTGATTGCATATCTCTGATTGCATAGCATACTTCCACTTGCGTTGATCCTCACGCATCATAGCCTCTTTGTAGCAAGAAGGCTCCCCGCAATCAGTAAGCATCACATAGTCTACCCCTGGAACAAACCTATCAGGTGGTCTAGACACTCTAGATGATCTTCTCAAGGGCATTTCAGCTTGCTGTCCCATTTGCATATCAGCCACATTTGGCTCATCATTTCCACCAATAGATGATCCATCATCTACCCTTGATTGTATACCTGTGGGAGTACTTGGTGGCACCATTTCTTGCACATTTGGTGCATGGACAACTTGCTGTCTATCAACATATGCAGGTGGATTCACATCTTGGAAAGTGATTCTCCTCATTTCCACATCCCTCATGGGTGCCTTATGCATCTTCTTCTCATTGAAGACCACATCATGGCTGCGTATGATCTTCTTTGCTTCTGGATCCCAGAGACGATAGACCATCTCTCCACTTTCACCATAACCTAGAAAGATGCATTTCCTAGACTTAGGATCTAGCTTCTTTCGAAGCTCTTTTGGCACATGTGCATATGCCTCACACCCAAATATACGCAAATGAGAGTAAGAGGGCTTCTTGCCACTCCATGCCTCTTCAGGAATACCACCATCCAAACTCTTACTAGGTGATCTATTGATCACATGCACTGCAGTCTTCATTGCCTCAGCCCAAAAACCACCAGAAAGACTTGCATTGGAAAGCATGCATTGCAGCCTTTCTTGAATGGTACGGTTCATCTTTTCTGCAACTGGATTTTGCTCTGGAGTATGAGGGGATGTGAGCTCCCTCTTAATCCCACGTGTATCACAGAAATGCTGAAAGTCATGAGAGAGATACTCTCCACCATTGTCAGTCCGTAGGCATTTAATGTTGGGATATCTCAAGGTGTATGCCTCAGGCACACCTTATGTTTCTATGTGTGAGTGCTAGAGGCACAGCTAGGTGCCCACAAGCACAGTTAGGTGGTGGAGAGCCACATAGGATGATTGAGAGAATCTAGGAGTAGATTGAGGAGATGATTGTGGAGCTCTGAAGTCATCAGTGATGTCAGTGAGCATGTATGAGGTGCCTACTTAAGGACCTCACTCTTCTTCATTCTCTACAAGCAAGTAATGCAAGTATTCTAAGTTTGTGTCCACTCTTTGCTTTCCTTTCAGCTTTCCAACATGGTATCAGAGCCATTTGATCCCCCTTGAGCCCATTTCTGCCACATCATCATCTTCTTCTTCATCTTCTTCTTCTCCATTTTCCTCTTTCTTCCCAAAATCTTTGAGAGCTTGGTTCTCCACCTACAAACGACCATTGCCCAAACCCTCTGAGTTGGAAACTCCTCTAGTATGGGCGAACTTCCACCTGCAAGCAATTGAAGAAAAAACGTTTGTGGTGGCTGCCATTCTCCAAATAGCGAATTTCTTCTGTTGCTCAATACTCCCTGCTTGCTCCACCATTGCCTGAGCCCTCTTAGGAGTAGATGGGCGACCTCAAGACGAAGATTTTGAGCCATTTTTCAGGTCATTTGGTTCAGTAACGAGGGAGAAATCGTCAAAACTCAGTTTCAGCCTGTAGCAACTCTCCCGGGCAAAAGTTCGCACCATTTCGTCCAACCTCTGTGCTGGACCCTCTCTGGTATATGAGCTTTCTTTTGCTTCAGAAAGCCCTCTTTTCCTTGCTTTGAAGAGTGAGCTACAAGCCCTCCAAGTTCAGCTTTTCAGTTTTGACAGTTTTGGACAAGTTTTTGAAGATGATGCTACATAAAATGCTACTCTAGAATTTCTGGTTTTTTGAAACTTTCAATAACTTTAGTACAAGTGTGGCTTCAGTTTTGTTTTGAATTGCTAGACCTGGTTTTTATTGGAAAGTATTCATTTTAGCCACTTCTATGAGGCATGTAAGAAGAAGCATCATTGTTTGAAATTTGGTCACAAGATTTTGCTACATTAAATGCTTATATTTTGAAGCATTTCAGTTGTTATTCTAAGCCCTGTAAGAGAGAAGACACTGCCCAATACCTGGGTTAGACCCTCTCATGGCTTGCTTATGCAAAATATGTGAAAAGCCAAAACATAAAGCAATGTCTTGTTATGCTACAAAGGATGAAAATGTCAACTTGACTTCCTTGTTGAAGATTGCCAAAACAATGGTTGCCAAAAAGGAAGCAACTACAAAGCCAGAGATCTACCCTCTCATGGCACTTTTATTTGACTCCAAGTATAAGAAAAAGATGAAGGTCAGATACCTAAGATATGCTTCTCTACACAACTATGGAGATGACAAGATAATTGTTCTCTTGAAGGATATGATTTTCAAATCCACTTGTTCTATCATAGTACCATCTTATAAGGCACTAGACACTGCCCATGTGGTAAGACCTTGCCTTGACATGGATATTTTGCCTCCACAAGATGAGGCATCCCATGAAGATTATGCATTTTAAATCATCTCTATGTATGCTCCAGATCTCTCTATTTATGTCAAGGTACTCAGCCTGGATAGTCCTCCAAAATGAATGAAAATAAACTATTGTGTTTTGTGTGTTTTGTAAACACCTCTGGTCACCTTATGATGTAGGCCATGTGTATGTTTTGTTCCATGGTACCTCCTGCAGACATTGTGTGCATGTACATGCAGGGGAGATAACCATTGGAAGGTCTTTTTGTATCCCTTTTTGTTTACCTAACACACAAGGGAACCCTTGCTAGCATGAGAACCTAGCCATAGATTAATCCTTGACCACCATGAGATGGCATGAGAAACTATGAGACTAGATGTATCCTTGACATAGCCTGAGGCATTTCCTTGAGGGGGGGTTTGTTGGGATATCTCAAGGTGTATGCCTCAGGCACACCTTATGTTTCTATGTGTGAGTGCTAGAGGCACAGCTAGGTACCCACAAGCACAGTTAGGTGGTGGAGAGCCACATAGGATGATTGAGAGAATCTAGGAGTAGATTGAGGAGATGATTGTGGAGCTCTGAAGTCATTAGTGATGTCAGTGAGCATGTATGAGGTGCCTACTTAAGGACCTCACTCTTCTTCATTCTACAAGCAAGTAATGCAAGTATTCTAAGTTTGTGTCCACTCTTTGCTTTCCTTTCAGCTTTCCAACATTTAAGCGTTCTACCTGGCTGATTCTCAACCAAGGCCAGCCATTTCTGAAATACCTGGAACACATCACTCTTCCGAGCTATAGCATAAGCCCACACTTTCCTAGTTGCATCATCAATGAATGTCACATAGTATTCAGCCCCGCCTAATGACCGTGTAGGCATGGGACCACATACGTCTGAATGCACCAAATCAAGCATTTCAAACTCTTTCTTTCCCCTTCTTTTATGGGCTGATTTAGTCTGCTTCCCATAGAGACAATGCTCACAAAATTCAAAATCAGAGAAACTCAAATGCGGTACATAACCCAAACAGCATAAGAGTTTCATTCCATTCTGGCTCATGTGCCCCAACCTGCAATGCCACAAAGAAGTGCTTGGCTGCTCGGTTATTGCAACAACATGATCAAATACCCCTGATACATGTAAGGGATACAAAGTCCCACACTTGACACCCTTGGCCAAAAGCATAGAGCCCTTCTGAATTTTCCAACTCTGAAAGCCAAAAGTGGTGTGAAAACCAGCATCATCTAGCTGACCCATTGAAAGAAGACTCTTGGTCAGCTTAGACACATGTCTCACATGTTTCAAAACAAATGCAGACCCATTTGCAAAAGAAAACTTTATGTCACCTGCTCCCACTATGTCACATGCATAGTCATTTCCAAGATGCACACAACCTGTCTTTCCACTATCATAAGTGGAGAACCATTCCCTATGGGGAGTAACATGGAATGAAGCACCAGAATCCAAAATCCAATCTTGGGAATATGCATCATCTGAAGTGGTAAGCAACTCTGCAGATAAACTAGACATGAAGAGAACATCATTGTCACTATCATGTGTGACTGCATTGATCTCCTCGATCTTCACTTTTCCTTTGTCCTCCCTTGGACTCTCTTCCTTTTGATTTGCACCCCAATTTGCATTCTTTTTCTTATCCTTTTGCTCTCTTTTCAGCTTGTAGCAATCCTTTTTCATATGGCCCTTCTTGCCACAATGGTAACACTCAATGTTCCGTGCCCTGGATTTGCTACGAGACTTCCCTCTTTCTTGGGACTTCCCCCTGAACTGTGATCTGCCCCTTTGCACATTTAAGGCTGCATCCTGCTTGTTGCCATCCATAGACTTCCGTCTAATCTCGTCGGCCAACAAGCTACCCACAACATCATCAAATTTCAGTACTCCACCAGGTGCAGAGTTACTGACAGCTGTACGGAAGGTATCCCATGAGGATGGCAATGAACATAAGAGAAATATTGCCTTAGTCTCCACATCAAAATTCATTTTCTGAGCCTGAAGCTGGCTGAAAATAATATTGAATTCATTGAAGTGAGAAGCAATGGAGACCCCTTCCTTCATCTGCAGCTCAAACAACCTCTTCATGAGGTAAACTTTATTAGAGGCAGTTTCCTTCTCATAAGTGGCACACAGTTTCTTCCACAAATATTTTGTAGTCTGCTCATTTACTGTGAAATAAACTGACTCTGCAAGATGAAGTCTAATAGTAGACTTTGCTAATGCATCCATCTCATTCGAATCATCCTCAGACATATTTGCAGGCTTAGCTTCAATCCCTGCCAAGGGTTTAATCTACTTCTTTTGAATAAGCACATCCCTTATTTGTTCTTTCCACAAAGAAAAGTTTGTCCCATCAAACTTTTTAATGCTGAAAAACTCCTTTTCAGGCATGGAAGAGGATGCCATGATGCAAATGAAACAAAATCCCAAATGCTAGTCCCTGCAAGAGAGAATCACACCAAATACCAGGTGCACCCAAATGTGTATGCCACAATAGACTGAAATATCACAAAAAACTCAAAGCTCAAAGCATCAAAAGATGCATCTGACTCATGTGCATATACTATGCATCCATATGAGCAAATCTGGCCCAAAAGAAAATGCCAATAAGTGCCAAATGACTCAAGCATAAACACCGTCCACTGGCATATGCATCAATTATATCTCATCCAAGAGAGCATAGCACTATCAGTGCATCACCAATAATGTGTCAAAGCTGTCCCTCAGCATAAAATAGCATCCATGTGCAAAGCGTCCATAAAAAATAGCATCCCACAAGGCAATTTGGGCCTATCAGTGCATCCAATAAGGACTGCAATGCATCCAAATGGCCTATAAATCATCCACTGCAACCCAATGCACACCATGAATGAGCGCACACTGCTCAAATTGCAACCAGAGTGATTTGCATAAGGTATGCTCAAGAAATCATAGTCCTACGGTAATGAGCGCTACTGAAAATAGAACCTGAGATGCCTCAAAACATGGGCGCCATTGCATAATCGGACTCAACAAGAAAATCTGCAAATATCTCTCTTTTGCTAGAACTCCAAAATCCCAACCGATGAGTGAGAAATGGGAGTCAACACTTATCCACTACCATGTGGCATAAATCTAAGGTTTCAAAACCTTAGTATGAAAAAGTGCATAACAGAGAGACGAAATCGAATACACAGAGATTTATAACTCTGAAAATCCTCCACCGAATCACGCAAGAACTGATAGGTAGGGGTTTTTAGGCGTCCGGAACGCAATGGGACAGACGGTTTTGGAAACCGTGGTCTCAATCACTGGGTCCAACACACGGACTGAAAAACGTTTTTGGAAACAGAGCTATCTGTAAACTCCACCGGAGTGCGAATGATGAGCAACATAGAAGTTTTAGGACCTCCTGAGTCCACCGGAACTGACAGATCTGCAAATGGTTGCTCCAAACTTGAGTTCCAACACCCGGGTAAAAAACGCAGGAACTGACAGAGTCAGAAATCCACTGAAATGATCCCAGATTCAAGAGTGAAGGTGTTTCCAAGCTCTTGAAGTAATGTGGACACCAAAAGCAAGCAATAGTTGCCTCTACAAGTCAATACGGAGTCTCTGTCATCGAACGGAACAGGAAAAAGCTCAAAAAACGACTTTTTCTTTGAAAGCTCTTAACAGGCTCTCAAAACCACTTCGCAAAGCCAAAGTGACTTTTCCAAAGGTTTCTCCAAGGTCTCTGCACACTCGGATGCAAGTAAAGTCACCCACAAAGCTTCCCACACAGCTTCTCCTTCCTCCCACAGAGCTGCTGAGCTTCAAGCATTCACGCACGCTCAGCTAGATCACCCGGGCTCTGATACCAGTTGAGAGTGCTCTCAACGGAAGCAAGAACGGAAGAAGGAGAGAGAGAGACAGAGAGCCACACAAGTTTTGGTGGGTGCAGAACCACCCTAATCTTCTTTTTCATTCATTTATATATGTGTTTGAGTATTGTACATAACTGGGGTTAAGGCACAGTGACCTTTAACCCCCACAGGTCAAGGGTCAACAGAGCTCCGTGATTCAAGTATAATCATTAAGTGATTTGGCCTGTTGTAGACTACCATCAACCACCCAAAAATACTAAATGGACCTTTTGACTCAAGGGGTGGGGGGGGTTCATAAAATAAACAAAGGAAAAAATTCCAAGGGAACCATCAAACTAAGTGGTACCAAGCAAGTTGAGAATCCATATCATCTCTAAGAATAAGCTAGGGCCATTAATAACTCCAATTGATTTCCCAAACTTTAAAAATAAAAACTTGCTTCATTAACTGTAATGCAGCATACATTGCATTATAACATAGCGTATGCTAGGATGATAACCCAGCATGCCACATTAACAACCCAGTGCACAATGGGTTAATAACCTAGTGCACATCTAGTTAACCAATTGGCAGGTAGAGGGAATTATTAATAAAAACTAGGGTGCCTAGCTAAGGGTCCACTCACCTTGAGCCACCTACATGTAATCGAGATTTGGGAGAATGTTAGGAGCTGAACTAGAGCTAGACGATGCTGTCTCCTACAATGTTATATTTGATCAAGTTACAAGATTAATATCAGCCCCATCTAGGAACTTAGCCCTAAGCTCATACTCCGTTCATGGCCCATAACAAGCCGGCCTTTTTGGCATGGATGACTCAATGAGTTTCAATGTAGGCATGGGTGATAACCCAAATCTTGGGCCTAGTTCAGCCAGACCCCAATCTCCCACACTATAAACCATAGCCTCATGACTAGTGAATCACTCTTTGACATAATGGGGAGGTTTGGGCGATTTGACCTTAACATGGTCAACCTAGTTTCCATGCAAACTAGAGGGCCTCACATGGCCCTCATGTAACATCTGCATTAGGAAGCATGCAGAGTACCCCAATTCCCACATCAACGGTGAATCCTACAGGACCTCATGTTCAATTCTATGAGGGAGAGCCATCCTTCATTGGAACCTTCAAGCCTAGGATACCTAGCTTTGCTACATTTCCTCATTTGTAAGAAACATATTCCCATGTTCATTTGCAAAATGACTGTGACTAGAATGTCCACAATTCCCTCAATTACTATTGGATTGACCGCCTTGGTCGTACTGCTTCTTGCGGCAATCTCTTTCATAGTGTCCAAACTTGTGACAATAGTTGCACTAGATGTTTGACACATTGGTGGATGCATTCCCTCGTCCTTGGAATCTTCCTCGGTTGGAATGATTTCCTCTTTGCTAATGTTGATCTTGCTGAGGATGATGCTAATGCTGATTCTAACTTTGCTGATGATTTTGTTGCTGGATGATCACTTTTCTAGAATGATCTACCTCCACGTCTGCTTCTGTCTAAAGCTGTTAATGCCTGATCATTAGAATGACCTTTTCGAGCATGAATGGCCTACGTCTTGAGTTCTTCACCAAGTAGGGCTGACTGGAGCTCTCCAGTGTTGAAATTTGTCATTGGATGGTAATACTCTGAACTAGATTCTCGTATACCTCTTCTAGTCCATTAAGGATTAGTTGAACCATTTCTGCAAGGTTCATAGTCTCTCCTACTGCTGCGAGTTGATTGTTGTAGTCTTTTATTCGGAGTACATAAGCATGACCGATTTCGCTGATGTTGCACAAACTCTGGTTGATTTGGTTTCTCAGTGTGAGACTCCTGGATGTGTTCTTGGACTCATAGAGAGCTGCAAACATATCCCATGCTTCTTTCGATGTCTTGACTGTGTTGAGTTGTCCTAGCATGACATCTTGCACATTTTGCTTGATCAGATGATAGGCGTACTTGTCTTTCTTATCCCATTCTGCCTGAGCTCGTTGGGCAATGGCAGGGTCTACTACAGGTGTGAAAACTATTTGTGGATCCCATTGTAGATCCTACTGCTAGTGCTATGACAACAGGTGGAGTAGAGCTACTGCTGGCTAGATCGTCCAATGGTCTAGATGTAGATCCATCGACATACTCCCATTTGTCCTAAAGTACAAGAATGGTCTACATTCAGTATTTCCATGTGCCATAATTAGAGTTGTCTAGCTTAGCAGATGCCTCCAGATTGAGGTTGCTAGTCATATACATGGTGCAAGAAATGTACTCAAACTATCATGAAAATCACTGTATGAATCAACTACAAAAGACTGGCTGATGCAAGTGAAATCTGAACTATCGATGAAGGTAGAATTGCAATATATAAAGTCCGATCTGTATCACAAGGCTTGTGGCAAATGATGTTGGGAATAGCCAAGAGGCTTTACAAGGCTGAAATGATGTGCACAATGCCATTAAATAGCTGAGTAGGCTTTACAATGATGGCATATGTGTGAATCATGTGCTATCCACTGAACAATCGGCAATGTTTTTGAACACTTTAAAGTTTGCTCACTATACTGATGAACGTCAAGTTTCAGGTAATGTGATGATGTGAAACTGTATGTGAGCATATGGACTAACTCCAAGTAGGAACTAGTCGGGAATTTCAAGCATGGCTTAGATTGGCAACTTGGGGAGATTCGAAGCATCTACTCTATGGCGATCTAGTCTACTCTGATCTAGATCTATACCAATTGTCGACGATGAAAGAACAACAAATAATTTCTTTTCTTTTGTTCTTTTTTAATGCTGGGTCAAATGCATCGATGTAGAGGCGAATGTGCGTGTAGGACGTGGATTTGTTAGGCAAGGCTAAAAAGTGAGTGATAATCATGCCAAAATGTGAGTGTAATGTGATGAGCACATAGAGCACAAAAAATTGATTGATTTTTCTTTTTGGAGCGCCCTCAAATTCTTCCTAAATTAAGAGATACGACTTGATCTAGGTGGAGGGAAAAAGGAGTGCAAATGTGCTCAATGATGATGTGGCAGTCAGGGGGTCACATGGAGTGACTGTGCCTAGCAGGCATGCTTGTGGAGCCATGTGCTGAGGTGGTAGGAGTGGTCACATGCAGTGTGTGCACAGTGTGCCTAGCAGGGGACTGTGCCGACAGGGGTCAGTGCCATGTGGTAGTGATGATGTGGCACTACTGACTAGACAAGGTGATGGGGCAATTGATTGGTCAACCTTGATGACATGGCACTTTGACTTGGTCAATGAATGATGTGGCAGCTAAGGTCAACTTGATGATGTGGCATGGCACCATGGATGCTAATGTGGTAGATTTAATGATGTGGCAGTCGGTGTCACATGTCAGTCGATGGTGATGTGGCAAAGAGAGGGTCTGCTGATGTGGCAGTCAGCCACGTGGCAGATAATGATCACATGGCAACCTCACAGGGCTACTGATGTGGCAGTTAGATAAGAATGATGTGGCACATGCAGGGTGCCTGATGATGTGTCAAGTGGATAAGGACTCCACATGGGAACCTATGTTGGATAAAGACTCCACGTGGGAGTCTATGGTCAAGTGGATAAGGAATCCATGTGGGAGCCTATGGTCCAAGCTTTGGATAGGTTGGATAGATTCTAACGAAATCTGGAAGATTTCGTGACAGGCTGGACATGATGGCAAGGCTCTTGTTTTGCTGTCGGTGAAGGAGGCACTACTGTTCGAAAGCGTCGTGAGCTCCCTAGGAGAAGCCTCATGGGTAGTCGTGTGGTCGACAGACGCTGGAGTCTTGGAGGTTATGGCGCTATGCTGTAGATGAGCCCTTCAAACAGAGGCCTAGTGACCTTATGTAGTTCAAGATGGATGGCTGCTATTTGTTGCGAAGTAGTTGTTGATGGAATCCACCATGAGCGGAGCATGAGGCAAGGCTTTGGAGCCTCCTTACAACTAGAGTCGCAGGTGCTTTGTTGCAGGAGCTTTGAAGAGTTGTCATCTGTGTGCGTTGCTGGTGGAGGAGGAGTGAGTTCATCGGCATCTATGTTGGAGAGCTTGGAGCTTTGTGGCCTTGGTCATTGCTAGAGGCGTAGGTCGGGCGTGGATGTTTTTGTTGCTCGAGGTTGCCCGTGCTGAGAAGCCACAGGTCGAGGGATACACTTGCAAGCAGAGTGCTTGCAATGTTGTTGGTGCTAGAGATTGCAGGAGGCATCAGGGCTGGCTAGTGTTAGAGCAGCCCGATCATTGAGACTTTGTGAAGCTGGGAGTCGCTCTGCTGAAGGAGCCGCTTGTGGAGAGGCAGCCTTAGGCCAATGTAGAGAGGCCTCTAGGAAATTGTTGTTTGCAGTCCCATTTGCTGAAGGTGCTTGTTGACGACTTTGGAGACCAGTACGACTGTTAACCCATTTGTAGATCCAGTGGAGTTGACAAAGCTTTAGCACTATAGAGCTTGGCTTGCGAGAGCTGTGACTGTAGAGCTGAGCCATAGGTAGAGAGTTGCCTTTACTCCATGAGAGGTGTAGGAGCTGCAAGCTACCGGTCATTGGAGGTAGTCAGGGCCATCTATGCTTGTGAATCGGCCGTAGTTGCAGAGCTCTTTCGCATGTGAAGAAGTTTGGCAACATAGATATTGTTGGAGAAGCAGCCAAGAGCTAAAATTCTCCTCTTAGAACTAGACTCTCACAGCTCTCTCTTGAACAAAAAACACTCAAAATCTCTCTTACTCTTAGTAGAAATCTCTCTACAATGAACATGCATGGACGGAATTCTCAAAGCAATGGACAAAAATTTTCTCTCTCACACAATCAAATGGACGGAATTTCTTCTAATGAACGGAAATTTTCTCTCACTCTACGAAAGTGAATGAAGAGGGGAGAGGAAAAGAGTGAAGATGAGGAGAGAGGGCACAGTTAGAGAGCACACCACAAATGACTAATTGTACACTAGATTTAGTTGAAAATGTAGAATATATAGAAACCTATTTAGGGTTAGGGTTAGGTTTAGGGCATCTAACCCTTTCCTTT
Organism: Dipteris shenzhenensis; assembly: GCF_047967505.1. NCBI lineage: Eukaryota > Viridiplantae > Streptophyta > Polypodiopsida > Gleicheniales > Dipteridaceae > Dipteris > Dipteris shenzhenensis. The sequence continues at coordinate 4,140,175 of NC_141610.1, read as the reverse complement.
ATAGCACTCTATAAGGTTAGTGCTATGCACATATGATCACATGATGGTGCTATGCACACATGGTCACATGATGTTGAGTGTGACCTCTCAACACCTTCATTGGAAAGGATACTAGCTCTTTAAGGAGCAGACCAGTCGTGATCTCCAAGCTAATTACTAAATTCCTAAGAGAGGGATATTGAGTGTCCCATGTGGAGAGGTTGGAGCAAATTTTTGACACCTTTGGGGACATAGGTGACTTCGGTAAGGTCAACACATTTGGGCTAAGCCTCGATGGTAAGGTAGGACAGTGGTATAGGGCCCTAAGCATTGAAGAGAAAATTAACTAGGAAACGCTCAAAAAATCATTTATAGCGGGGTTTGTCCCCAGCAGTCCCAAGTGGAGTCCCATTAACCAACTATATGAGGTAAAGTAGAAGGACAAGGAGTCCTTGAGGGAATATATCGTGAGAGTTAAACATTTGAACTCATGTTACGAGCCTCATGAGAGGATGAGCGATGAGTAGTTACTACCATGCTTCCTCGTTGGGCTAAGGGATGCAAAGCTTCATGACCATCTTTTCACCCTAAACCCCACATCATTTGAGTTGTGAAGCAAAGCTATTGTGCTCTTATATGACAAGATGAAAGACAAGGCCCAAGCGGTAAAGTCACAAGTGGCTTCATCCAATGTGTCCCACACTAGTAAAACTGTTAGTGTGCGTGAAGCCAAGGAGGCAACTCCACTTGCCAAGGGTGCAAATATAGATGAGGTGCCCATCGACCTTTTGAATTGGGGTTCGAGCAACTTAAGGAGGGATCGACAAGGGAAGTCCCAAGCAATCCTCACCTATTTCCTATAAGACATAATGTGTGGTGTGGTCTCTATATGGGCAACCATCCAACTAATGAGTGCCCCCAGCCCGGCACTCTACTATGCCCATTCTACTCATTGAGGAAATCATGAGACATCTCAATGTCACTATCCTAAGGTCATCCCCAAGCCAATGTACCAACAGAGGTAGCCCTTGTCCTTGACTGCACAAAACACCCACTAAGGATAGTTCCACAAAACACCAACCACCTAGACTTTTTTGTTGTTTTTTCCATCCAATCTTCCACATCATTTATGAAGAGGCCAAGGAGACTTGGTGGCATGGGGCATGCTTGCTTGACCCTTATTGCTTATGATGACCTTTTCTTTAGAATTGAACCCATCTACCAGTGGCTATGCTAGCTCAGCTAGTGCCTTCTTGTAGAGTCTATATGTGGCTTTCCTAAGTTCCAGGGGGACTTGAAGCATTTTTAGTCTAGTTTTATGTCATACTGTGTCAAATGATTTCTTGAAGTATAAAAATCAGCAATAAATGGCTCCTTTCCTATTCTTTGCTCTCAATTGTTGCTCTTATGGCTACTAGATGATCTACCATTGAGTGCTTGGGATAAAAACCTACCTACGATGGTGTCTTGACCCCTTGTTCCTCCGCCCACTTGCTAGTTTTTTGGTTCAAGAATGCTTCCATATAATTTGGCCATCAGGATGCACCATCATATGAGAGAGAGAGAGAGAGAGAGAGAGAGAGAGAGAGAGAGAGAGAGAGAGAGAGAGAGAACCATTCTTTAAAAAAAAAAACCTTCCAACTTTTTGAAGGGTCCATATGAAGGCTCATATGTATAAAAGCTACATATGAGGAGTTGCCTCAATATCTACCAATTATAGAAGAGGCCTCTCCTTCCAATCAGGCATTTGAGAACATTTATCAACAAAATAAGGACAAGTGGTTTGAGGGAAAGTTTAATATTTGATTTGATGGTACTTTCCAAACTTAAGCAACATATTTCAAACATGTGCTTTATTTGCGTTTGAAGAAAAATGTTTCCTTTAATTGATTTAACATTGTTTTATTGAAGGTAATTTACTAAACCCAAAGGCCTTGATTCGTGATTTGTGTTTCAATTACATTGAGCACACGTTCGGAAAATACCTTGTTGCTAGAACCAAGCATAGAGGAGAACATAAAAAAGAATAATTGATTCACAAATTCACTTACAAAGTCAACCCATTATCCTAGTATCATAGGTATTTGGAGTGATCTACCGACATGGTCTACATTGACATAACTCCTCAAGGTTTGGTAAGTTCAACTATTAGTCTAACTTGGAAATTAATGTGCACTTTATGGACACTTTTGGCTAGGTTGCGACTGGGTTTGAAAGGCTAAGACACCAAAATTAATGAATTTCTATATTTGGCAAATGGAGTGATACCTAGCACAAGGGTGGTCCCAATTACAACCTAGTGTAGGGGATGCTAAGAATGACCTAGTATTTCATTTGGGATAAAAACCTTGGGAAAGGATGGAGGATGTTTGTAGTGGAAAGGGATCCAACTAAGCATTGAGTAGAGGAAACCTACCTTGCAAAGGCATTGAAGGAGATAGGGTGGCTAGCATCAAGGTGAGGCCAAGTAGCCATGACAAGGAAGGGTGTCCCAAGCAAAAGTGGTTGCCCCACCCCAACTAGAACCAACCAAATTGCAAGAAGTGATGGTAGGAGATTAGAAATCATACTGCATGGGAGGAGCATGGTGATAAGAAAAGAGGGAGGCAAAGCAAGAGGTCGCCTAGCTATCAGAGCCTAGTGCCAAAGGAGAGCAATCATATGTAGGCTCCCCATTGTTAGAAATGACTGAACAAAGGGTGCGCACAATGGAAGACTTAAAGTAATGCCCAGGAGCTCACATAGTGTGGTGTGGGTGTGAAATCACAAACTTCTTTACTTATGTGCATTCAATAGATGTGCAGACTCATCAATAGACAATGAACCGACCAGATAGAGAAACCACCAAAATATATATTTCCGTCCAAAACTATGGACACAATACAAGAGGGATAGATCCAGAGTCCCACCAATGGTGTGGTCCTCTGATCTTACCACAAGGTCCTTCTCCTATCTGCTGGCTATCTCTAGACTCGAGCCCGCATGCCACCTCGAGCTTATGTAGACTTTCCGTCCAGATCACAACACCTTGTTGCCCTGAGAGACAGCCAAGGTTCAGCCCTTGAGAGCTTAGTCTGCAGCACACCTTCTACTCTCCTTCACCTCCAGGATGAGGCCCAAGGAAGTGTCTTTTGGCTGCTCCTGTCTACTGCCTTTTCTACTGAACTGTTGGATGTGAAATGAGGCCTGTGGCCTCTGCTTTTATAGGCCCCCAAGGGCCCCTTGAAGTAACCGACCAACCAGCCCTAAATGGGCCGACTGGTTGGTCTGTTTGGGCTGACCAATCCGCCCCAAAACCAGCACTTTAAGGGCTCTAAAACTAGGGCCCTTTGGCCCACACTTCTAGGGCTTTTGGCCCTCCAATCTAGGCAAGGGCCTAGCCTATATAAGGCATGCCACTGCCCATTGTCAGCCCCATTTGCTGCTCTACCAGGCCTGCTGGTTCTGCCCTTTGCTAGGTTCTCTCCAGCCACGTGTGCAGCATCGTACACTGCTGATGTCATCGCGCCCCGCCAGGTCAGATCTAGGGCTTGCTGTCCCCACCATCTGCACTGTAATTCACGCCATCTGTTGCAGCCTTCTTCTCTTGTGAGGTGCTGCCCATATGGCAGCCCCCCCCTCTCTCTCTCTCTCCTCTGGGCATCTTCTACCCTAGGTCTCCCTCCCCCATGCTCTCCTCATATGGGGGCTTACAGATGGGGAGGTGACCATTCCAACACCCCCTCTCACCGACACATCCAGGCCCAATGCCAACACATCGATGAAGATGCTCCAGTAACTCCCTGGTCGTAGTCCTCTGGAACTTTTCGATGTCGAAATCTTTTCCTGGCTTTTCATCCAGTGGCTCCTTCTCCACCATGTCTGGTTCTGCTCTCGCACACCACCCTGGTACACAGGTCCATCTCTAGTAGCACCTCCTGGCACCACCTTCTTCTGTCACATTCCTGCCTTGGAACTCCAGCAATCCATCCGTCACAATCTTCCAGTTGTCCCCCTTATAATGAATGAACAACCTGGAGTCTTCCAGGCGCCATGCTATGAGGGTCTGCTTCAACCCGTCCTTCCTTTGGCAAGGTCTGTAACCAATGAATATTTCTAGGTAACCTGGACCATGAACTCTCGCTGAGTTCTCAAGTAGGTACTCTTCTGGCTTCAGTACTCTTTGTCCATCACCTTCTAGCAATCTACGTCTGAGATTTGAAGAAGCACGAATACTTCCCCTTCTGCCTTCGAAGAAGGCCAATTTCTTCCAATCTCGTATCACCTGAGACAAATGAAGAATAGAGTCTCTCCACACCATGCTATAAAGGCTCAAATGCAAAATATCAAGTACATACCAGACTGTTGTATTGCTTGTATTTTTGCCCTGAAAGCAAACCGTGTACCTCATTGAGGCACCCGCCAATATCCTGTGTAATCCTGTACTGTTCCCTTCTGAAGTACAGCATCCATCTGACCATGAGAGCCCAGAGCCCTCCATGGAATCCACCCTCGTGTTAGTGTCAATAGCCACACACCTGGAAGGTACCAAGCGCTCCATGTTGTCCTTCACCTTCACAAAGGCATCTGACTCCTCGTCGACCCACATCTCTATGTCAAACATCCTTACTGTGATTTTTGGATCAACATATCTGACCTCGGTAACACTCGGTGATGTCACCAGGAGCAACTCTTTGATTACCACATTTGCTTTGGCCTCTCCCTCTGAATCTGAGTCAGACTCCTTTTTGTTTTTCTGATCCGCCTTTTTCTTTCTGCAGTCCTTTGCAAAATGTCTTAGTGTATCACAGTAGAAGCACTTCTTCTGCTTCTTCCTTTTAGAAGTCCCCTCGTCGTCAGAGTCATCTTTCTTGGACTTGCCACTGTTAGGCTTGCCCTTTCCTTTGCCAACGGAATCCTTCGCCAGCATCGCCTTGTCGTCTTTGTCCTCGTTGTAGAGCTTCTCTCGAGCTTCCTCCTGTGGCAGTAATGGACCCAACTCCTCAAACATGAGAGGTGTGGTCCTCTGTCCTACTGTCACAGTCGTAACAAAACTCTTGAAATTCCGAGGTAGCCTCCTCAGTACCATCAAGGACAAATGGCATGAGTCTGTCTTCTGACCAATTGCTGCCAGTTGATCCCTCACCACCTTGACCTTCGTCAAATGGCTATGTACCGTATCTCCTTCTTCCAAATCAAGATTGTAGAGTTGATGTTGAAGAAGCAAAATCTGGGAGGTGTTGTCCGTCTTGTACAAATCCTTCACGGTGACCCATGCCTATTGACGTCTCGCCCAACTGGATATGTGGAAGAACGGAGTCCACCGTAGTCCCTATGATTATTGCCACTTACCACAAGGTCCTCCTCCTATCTGCTGGCTATCTCTAGACTCAAGCCTGCGTGCTCCACCTCGAGCTTCTGTAGACTTTCCGTCCAGATCACAACACCTTGCTGCCCTGAGAGACAGCCAAGGTTCAGCCCTTGAGAGCTCAGTCTGCAGCACACCTTCTACTCTCCTTCACCTCCAGGATGAGGCCCAAGTAAGTGTCTTTTGGCTGCTCCTGTCTGCTGCCTTTTTTGCTAAACTGTTGGATGTGAAATGAGGCCTGTGGCCTCTGCTTTTATAGGCCCCCAAGGGCCCCTTGAAGTAATCAACCAACCAGCCCTAAATGGACCGACTAGCTGGTCTGTTTGGGCCGACCAGTCTACCCCAAAACCAGCCCTTTAAGGGCTCCAAAACTAGGGCCCTTTGGCCCACACTTCTAGGGCTTTTGGCCCTCCAATCCAGGCAAGGCCCAAGCCTATATAAGGCATGCCACTACCCATTGTCAGCCCCATTGCTGCTCTACTAGGCCTACTGGTTCTGCCCTCTGCCAAGTTCTCTCCAGCCACGTGTGCAACGCCGTACACTACTGATGTCATCGCACCCTGCCAGGTCACATCTAGGGCTTGCTGTCCCCGCCATCTGCACTGTAATTCGCGCCATCTGTTGCAGCCTTCTTCTCTTGTGAGGTGCTACCCATGTGGCAACCCCCTCTCTCTCTCTTCTCTGGGCATCTTCTGCCCTAGGTCCCCCTCCCCCACGCTCTCCTCATATGGGGGCTTATAGATGGGGAGGTGACCATTCCAACACCCATGCCACCTTACATGCCAATGTACTTTCATCTATTTCAAGGCTTCATGATGAATTCTTGGATTGCCCACCCTCTTGTTCTAACTGCCTTAAATCAATCTTCCCCCCCCGCCCCACCTCTTTGATTAAAGTTGAGTTTTCTCTCCTTTCAAGATCTTTAATCAAGTTTTCTCTCCTTTCGAGATTGCCAAAGCCATGCTCTCCCTCTTCATGAAATTTCAAAAGTCTTAATCTTTCCTCTCCCATTTCTCCTCTTCAGGTTTCAAGGCACAAACCATGGTAGCACTGACAATGTGCTACATTTTAAAAGGAGACAACATCATTGTGCAGCCTAGAATTACACGTCAAAGGTATTCACTCTATCATCAGGCATTGTCTCCCAAAAGTTGCAAGAGATTTGGGACGCCCTCTAGTCTTCACATGTGCTATGATTGTCACTATGAACAACACAAAACTCAAAGCACTCCAAGTACATGGCTTAATGAAGATTTATTTAGGTCGAAACCAAGCAAGATGAAAAACCAAGACATTGAGACTATGCCTCTCTTATTTTAAAGTTTGCATTTTTAATGGGAACCACTTGATTTTCCATCTTGCTCAATCTATCAATAATTGACTTCAAAGTCCAAAATGCAAATACAAAAGTTCTTGACCTCCTGTGTCCGGGTGCTTGTGTTGTTTTGTCTTGGGCATGTTGATGGTGCCGAATTTCCATCTTCTTCCATGGAAGGTGAGATCTATTTGAGCATAAATCTATAGATCCTTACCTTTGTATCTAGCTCATTTGTTGTGTATTATTTCCATCTTCTTCCATGGAAGGTGAGATCTATTTGAGCATAAATCTATAGATCCTTGCCTTTATATTTAGTTCGTTTGTTGTGTCCTATGGTGCATCAAAAATATAAGGCCCAGTCATAGAGATGAAATATGTTAAACCCTTCACTTACCATAACAATTCACATGGTCAATTTATATTGTGTGCCTACTAGACTGCCAAAGAAATTGTACTCCTATTATACATGATGCTAACACTTTCAATATGCACAACTTAATGCCCCATCGTGGCAATAGGAAACCACATGAGGTACAGCAATGGATGAGATAAACTGTCCCAATAGGATTGACAGTCCAATAACATGCTAGTCTTAATTTGCCCAAGGGTACAGCTAGAACATCACACAAGGTGCACAAAAGAGCTCCCAAAACTTTGATCAAGTACTCTTCTACTGTAAACCCCAAAATATCTTCAACAGCTTTCCAAACTTCAGGAGCCATTGATAAGTTGCAAAGAATCACAAAGGAGCATGGCACCTTCACACTAATGTTAACACTTTTGACTTCAATAAACATTGACAATAAAAGAATTCACCTAAAATAACAGAAAAAGCTTGTGTTCAGTAAAGCTTATTTATGTCAAAAATAGGAGAGAAGCACAATATTTCTCCCTTGCCAGTTGTGTTGAGAATACGTTGCTTCATTTCACCTCAAAATTACATTTCCAGGGACTAGCTACTATGACATCCCCACTGACGTCATCAGCGCCCAACAGTGGGTGTAGACCATAGTATAAAAATATGCTCTCACACATACAAATCCACACACCCACACATACTTGAGCATCCATTTATACAAAGTCTTCGTACTGAGTTTCTGTCGGCACTCCGAAGGTGAAGGGCAGACTCAGCCATGATGAAGGCTAGCACTAAAGAAGAAGGCTAATCAAAAGGTAGTCCAAAATCTCTTGCATTCAAGCTACAACTGCCTGTGAAGTCTAAACATTTTCATTTTAGTCTCTCCCCAACGAGCATCTAAATCTAAATCTAGCTGATAGGGCAACGCACCATTTAAGATAGAAAGAATTATCACAATACCAACAGGCTGCAACTTGGACGAAAACTTCACAAGGTGAAATTTGCATGTCCGCTAATATGGCAGAAGCATATACCTAGATGAATCCAGGAACATTCCCAAACTCATCCTCTAAAAACACAACATAGTGCAGTTTCAATCTCATGATAGTCACTCACAAGGTTGAAAACCATAAACTCCATCATGCATAGCAGGGACTAGCTACTATGACATCCCCACTTACGTCATCAGCGCCCAACAGTGGGTGTAGACCATAGTATAAAAATATGCTCTCACACATACAAATCCACACACCCACACATACTTGAGCATCCATTTATACAAAGTCTTCGTACTGAGTTTCTGTCGGCACTCCGGAGGTGAAGGGCAGACTCAGCCATGATGAAGGCTAGCACTAAAGGAGAAGGCTAATCAAAAGGTAGTCCAAAATCTCTTCATTCAAGCTACAAATGCCTGTGAAGTCTAAACATTTTCATTTTAGTCTCTCCCCAACGAGCATCTAAATCTAAATCTAGCTGATAGGGCAACGCACCATTTAAGATAGAAAGAATTATCACAATACTAGCAGGCCGCAACTTGGACGAAAACTTCACAAGGTGAAATTTGCATGTCCACTAATACGGCAGAAGCATATACCTAGATGAATCTAGGAACATTCCCAAACTCATCCTCTAAAAACACAACATAGTGCAGTTTCAATCTCATGATAGTCACTCACAAGGTTGAAAACCATAAACTCCATCATGCATAGCAGGGACTAGCTACTATGACATCCCCACTGACATCATCAGCGCCCAACAGTGGGTGTAGACCATAGTATAAAAATATGCTCTCACACATACAAATCCACACACCCACACATACTTGAGCATCCATTTATACAAAGTCTTCGTACTGAGTTTCTGTCGGCACTCCGGACGTGAAGGGCAGACTCAGCCATGATGAAGGCTAGCACTAAAGGAGAAGGCTAATCAAAAGGTAGCCCAAAATCTCTTCATTCAAGCTACAACTGCCCATGAAGTCTAAACATTTTCATTTTAGTCTCTCCCCAACGAGCATCTGAATCTAAATCTAGCTGATAGGGCAACGCACCATTTAAGATAGAAAGAATTATCACAATACCAGCAGGCCGCAACTTGGTAACATCAAGCCATTGACGACTACATCAATTCCAGATCTGGTAACCATAAAAAACAGGCCCAGGTGCCATGTCTGTAAACCTTCTTATATCTGGTCCTCACATGTCGTATTTACTTGTATCATTCTCAAAAGACTGTTAAGGGTCCAGACGTATAAGGGAACCTGCAACTGAAGGTAAGGTCACCTCTCACACACCAACTCTTTTTTAAATGAGACCACATAAGCACCTTATAAAATGCATGGCTGAGGAATAAAATCAGCTATGAACCCGCTAAAATGAGTATTCTAAAGCAAAAAAAGAGTGTCATGGCATGGATGGGAGAAAAAGCATGGACCAAAAGACAATGCTACATTAATACCACAGTAGGCTGAAATAACCCTCAAAGAAACATGAGCAATTATAAGATTTGCCTTTTAAATCGTCTTTACAGACTTCTCTGATCAATGCCATCAGATGCATGTAAATCAGTTTGGCATATATTCCAACTCCTCGATAACTCATAGAACAGGACTAATTGTGTGAAGCCACAGAGGCTTAAAGATCCATTTTTCAGCTTTCAAATTGAAGCAATTAAAAGTTCAATCTTATCAAATTCTGGTAAGTCTAAGCGATTTCATTTAGTCTCTCCCAAACGAGCATCTAAGGCTAGCTGATAGGGCAACGCACCGTTTAAGATAGAAAGAATTATCACAATACCAGCATGCCACAACTTGGACGAAAACGTCACAAGGTGAAATTAACATGTCCGCTAATACAGCAAAAGCATATACCTAGATGAATTCAGGAAGATTCCCAAGCTCATCCTCTAAAAATACAACATAGTGCAGTTTCAATCTCACGATAGTCACTCATAAGATTGAAAACCATAAACTCCATCTCGCATAGCAGGGACTAGCTACTATGACAAAAGCACGGCCCAGGGACAATGCTATATTAATACCAGAGCATGCTGAAACAACCCTCAAAGAGGCATGAGCAATTTAAAGACTTATCTTTAAAATAATCTTTAGACGTCTCTGATCAATGTCATCAGGTGCATGTAAATCAGTTAGCCATATGTTCCAACTGCAAAGGATGGATCATCGTACACCATTCTGGGCTACAATCCTCAATAACTCATAGATCAGGACTGATTGTAAATCCTCAGAGACTAAAAGATCCGTACACCTGGTATTTCATTGGTGTTATAATAGATTTCCAAGATGACAAACAAAACAAAATGCCCAAACTCATCACTAAACAGGAAAATAGATGTGCAGTTTATGGCCATCAAGGAGGTTAAATGCCATCAACTGGTCCCCCACGGGATCCCCACAAATTCTTGGCAGTGGGAAAAAAACCCTCACCAGTAATTCAATGGAACGATAGGCATTGTTCATCTTATATACGAGGTTGCTGCTGGCATTGCGAGCTCCAAGCATAATAAGGATCAGGAGCCACTTAAGTTTCAATACGTCAGGTAATGATGTAAGTACTGGTTATGCGTACTTGCTTTAAAACAAAGGAAGCATGCATGCTTTCAAGGATTGCAGAACTTTATTAATTGAGTTACATCCTTTCGTATCTTTCTCACAATACATTTCCACAGTCCAAAGAAAGGTATGGAAATCTGTTGACACGATTGAATATAAGCAGACTTCGCTTTTAGAATCCGGAAGGCTGGCAAGTATCGGCCTCAGCAAACGTCCCCCTAAAGAAAGTAACAATGGTGGTGTAGGTGCATTGTCAAACTCCCCTGGCTGTATAGACAGAACAATACACAGCTATATCAGGCAATGTTCGCCCCCTTCAAAGACTTGCATGTGACCACGCCCGCTGCAGTTCGCAAGGGTATGCCCTTATACGTCGCGACACAATCTTCCGTAGTTTTCAAATCAGGTTGAATTGCTTCCCAAATTTTTTTCTTTTGCACCTGAGCGATTGCACAGCGATAAACCGTCAAAAAAGAACAGACCTTTTACAGACCAGGAAAAGCAATCCTCAAAGCAATGTACCTGATTTGGAGTCGCCGCCTCTGCTTGAGATTCTTTATCAGCCTCTGAACCGAACCAAGCACGTTCGCCTGGAAGGGAGCCGTCGGGAGGAGAGAGGAGCTCCACATTTTCATGAGAACCATCGGAAGCTGCAAGCAGCATGCCATTAGACTTAACCCCTCGCATGTTACGAGGCTTCAGGTTTGCCAAGACCATGACAGCTCTCCCCTGCAAGAGCAACGAGGCAACGATTTCCAATCAAAAAATGTTGCAAACGGAGCATCAAAAGAAGCAACGAAGCAGGCAGAGAAAAGGTTCCAGACCTGGAGCTGGTCTTCAGGGACGAACTTGACGAGGCCACTGCAGATGGTGCGGGGGCCATCGGGTTCGGCGAGGTCGACCTCTTCGACGTAGAGGGAGTCAGCTTCGGGGTGTTTCCAGGCTTTAACGATTTTGCCGACGCGGATGTCAAGGGAGTGGAGGTCAGGGGAGGGGTGAGGGGAAGAGGGAGGAGGAGGGGAATGGAGGGAGGGAGAAGGGGAAGTGCAGCAAAGGGCAAGCGATGGATGGAGGGAGAGGTGGGAGGAAGAGGGAAATGATCTGATGAAGCAAATGGAAGATGTTGAAGATGAAGAAAAAGATGAAGCAGGTGAAAAAGAAGAAGAAGAAGAAGAAGAAAAGGGCAATGAAGCTCGAGCTATGCAGCTCAGCAGCCCCCCCCTCAACGCCATCCCTTCACTCTTCCTTCTTTTGCCACTCTCCCCTATAGAATCCTTTCCCTACACACACTCTCATGCTCCACGTCACTTAGACGTCCCCCCCCCCACGCACACTCTCAGGATGGTTAGAGGGTCACCGGCAGGCTGCACCGGATTGAAGCCGACTTTTTCTGTCATCGTAGGCGTTAGAAAACATCTCCAAAGCCCTATGAAAGCAACAATTTACCGAATAGTCTAACAATTTACCCAACGTCCCAGTCCAATGCTGGACTAAAATTCTCAAAATCGGAAAGCTGGGCTAGCAATCCAATCCTAGAGCTTGCAGTTGATTCAACGTTCCAGGAAGCATGGGGTTGTGCAATGTTAATGCCAGTGGCACTGAGAGCGCTACTGGTGCATGCGAGGAGGCGCTCTTACACACCCACCCAATCTACGACTAGTTTGAGGGCACTAGGATTTTGGTGGGCACGTGTCTATCCACCACCTCTTTACTCATTGTATCCATACACATTTTTGGCACACAAGTAACGACAATGGCACTGGCTGTCAAGTAACGACAATGGCTACTTAAAGGCGATTGGCCAGGTGGGAGAACGAGATAGCAAACAAGGAGTTGGACAAAGAAGCTCCCCCATGTAGAAAAAATGGAGAACAGGGCAAGGAGATCATTGAATGCTCCCCCCACCAGACCCCTTCCTCCTTTTTGATGTGTAGGCTTCTTGTGCCCACGAGCGAGCATTCTGTCCTCCCATTGGTCCTTTTTTTGCAAAGGGTCCAACTGTGCTTAAATGTTTCACCAGCCTAACATTCCTTCCCTTTGCAAGCATCAACATCCTCGATGATGATTCACCCCTCAACGACCATTTTCTGCTGGGACTAACTGTCTAGCTAACCACATCCACCACATGCTTGATTGTGATTGGTCCTACACGAAGTGCTAAGGGGTGTGCGGTACACGTTGAGAAATACACAAATAATAAAAAGAAGGCACCCACTAATTATAGACTTTACAACAAATCAAAAGACTTACTTGCCTTTCACTCACAAAGAGCACTTCTTGACCAATATGACATGTACATGAGATCACGATAGAAGCTCATTTACAAAATTTCAACAAAGTAGATTATGCTCCTAGAGTGTCTACCAGTGCAAGCATCAACACATCCACATCATATTGATTGCCCAAGGATAGTGCAAGCAACCTGTTTGACCTCGCAAGAGAATAGAATTTCACAGGCACCTATTTGACCTCGCAAAAGAGAATTGAATTTGACAAGTAGACCAAATCAATTCTAGTAGGCTAACTATGCAAGCCTCTTGGCCAAGAAACTTCAAACGTTGCCTGCACAGTACAAAGACTTGAAACTCATGGTGTTCAATGAGGTTTCCTTGATAGGATAAAACACGTTCATTGCAGTAGACATGTGTCTTCATGAAATCAAGGATAATCACTTTCACCCTTTTGGAGACGTGGACATACTCCTATATGGCAACTTATGCCAAGTCTGCCCCACAAAACACTCTTGAATTTTCTTGGAGTGCTCTAGTTGCATGGCTCTTTTGCCTTCCATCTAGATAACAAACATACAGTACTCAGAGCTCACAACATTGATGCGCCAAAATCATCCATTCTAAACAAGATTTGCATCGGTCAACAATCCAATGGCATTGTTTCATTAACAACATCTGCTACCTTCAACAACCACCCCAAAGGCATGAAATACCGCACCTATACTACATGAACGCAGCCAAGACAAGCACGATGATGTAGTCAAGCATTCCAACACATGTTCTAAAAGCAAGTAATGTGAGACACAAGCCCTGTAGCAAAACAATAAGTGTATCAGAGCCGAGGAACACAGGTGGGTTGCATGCAGAGTTGATGCTCAAGTCAGATATGATGGTCAAGATTTGCTCAGGAAACATTGACATTTATAATGGTCTTGATAACAACGCAAACGATCGCTTTTGAGGCTCCCACACAAGCTCAAAACCTATGCATGTTTAGATTGAATTTAATGGCATAAAAATAGGAACATAGGCACACGCAAGCAACAAATCTTATACAAAACCCCCACTCCACAATCATGGACCCCAATTCTTCAAATAGTGCTAGAATTTCAAGATGCCAACGCCAGTTCCTTATCTAGCTAGCCACCACTTGAACAATACATCGATCGCAAGGGCTTCCAATGGACTCACTCGCATTTGACCCCATCAAACATTAGATCACATGGCCTAGTTTACACCCCACAAATCCCTACCTCCTTCGCAAAATTGAACAAAACCACATCAAAGTTAACCCATTGGTCATACAAGAAATTCGATGCTTGCAACAATCAAGATGCAAATGGCATCTCGATCAAGTGGACTTCTCATCACAACATCACAACAAACCAAACTTGGAACCCCTCAATACAAGGTCATTCCACTCCCATGCAATAGACATTGTGTCTTCTTGAAGCATGCTTGCAGAAACAATGCTTTGTCTCCAAGAGACATGCATGCCATCAAACCAAATTATGTTGCTTTCCAGATTTTGCATCATCAAACACATGCAAGGGCCTGGAATAGCCACTTGCTACAAGAAGCACCTTTGACTTTTGCAAAATGGTTATTCTTTCAATCAAGGATGTGACTGCTTGCTCTCCATATTTGACTCTCAAACCCTTGTGCAATTTGCAATAATCAATGTCTATAAGGAACCAAAGGCCCCACTGCAAATCCTCTTTCATATTGAAGCAGAGGATTTAGAGGAGAGAGCGAAAGTGGCTGAAGCTACACAAGCCAACTCCCATTTCAGATTTGGATGATAAATTAGTATCTAGACAAATTGAAGAGATGCATAAAAAGCTCAAGGGAGAGATCCAAGAGAATCTCAAGGGAGAGATCAAAGGAGAAGTAAAGAGCTCCTTAGACTCTGCACGATTGTAGAAGGAAGTAAAAGAGCAAGCTGCTCAACTCAAAGAAGCTCAGGATTGGAGGACTACCAGATAATAACAACTGGAATGTAGCGGAGGATTCTTGGGAAGAGACCCACGAAAAAATCAGCAAAGCTTTACCATGCATTGATTTGGGTGATCTCAACTTTGAGGAGTGTCAGGAATTCTCACCTTTGAGTCAAGGGCTGAAAGAACGCAAGTTCTTGGAAAATCCAACAAGGTGTGGATTGCAAAGGAACTCACAAAGAATCAACTAAAGAACAAAAGCTCAGAACTAGCAAAGGTGAAAGCAGCTAGAAAAGAAGGCAAATGGGCTATCTATAGAGACGACAAGGCTTTGATCAAGGATTTTAAAGTTAACCCAACAGACCCTTAGTCTATAGCTGATGTAAGATCTGCATTTGTTTTCTTCTTCTTTTGTTTATTGGTTGAACCAGGAGTAGAGGGAACTTGGCATGGTTATATCCTATCGTTTGAGACATAATACAAAAAATAGCCTTTTCCTCAAAATCCTCTTTTGTATTGTGGAAACAATGCTGCTTCATATACCACACAAAGCTCCAACATGTGTTAATGGTGACTTCAACGTCAACTACACATCCGCGACTACAAGCAACTCTTAAGTGTGTCATTTCATGTCAGCTCTCGAGCTACATCAAGTCATTACAATATCTACAACAATCCATGGTTTGACTTTGGACCACATCTGGACCAAAATGCATGACAACCACCTTCGACATGGAACAAACTTCATATATTTGGTCCGACCACTACCTATTGTACATTGCATTAAACAACACAACCTAAAACAATCTAAAAAACAATGGCATGCACTTTACAGTGCATTAAACATTAACATTCTTTACTTTCACATTCATCATCCATTTCAATGACCACTTCTTCAAGGGAGGCCTCATGAATATCATTCATCTTTTTTTTCTTTCGGGCCGGGGCTCTAACAACTACTCTCTTTCCCACCATGCTTTTTCGTAGTAGGCAACCTAGACCCAAGTTTTGTTTTTGTGAAGTTGCCCATCATGCTACCTACTTCGGGTCTTTTCGACGACTGACTTGGACCCTACTCACATAAGGAATGGCTGCCTACTAGTAGGCTAACTCAAGAAGCATACTTATCACTACTACTCCCAAGTTTCTTATTGAGCTACACACACATGTGCGCACTCCTTTGTCCAAGAGAGCCATCGAGATTGCTTCATGGCCCGTAACCCTCGAGTGTGTCTTGCAGTGCTTAGAGCCATCTTGTGTTGACCATGCAAATGCTCCACCACACGACATCATTGGTTAATCGACCACCTAAAGTTATGTCCTCCAACCAATTGTGGGTCTTACCATCCTACCATGTCATCATCTAATAGACCTATAGGTCTACCCCTCGCCGTTGTCATTATCAAATCCAAGTGGCTCACCATAGCTCACAAAGAAAGCCACATTGTGATTCCCGTGCTTGCCCCTTGCAAACTGTGTTGTTTTGTCTACATCTCCATACACCATGGTACCATTCTCCATGCACCCCTAGGACACCATGGGCTATGACGTCAGTCCATTGACTAGTTTTGTGTGTTATCCTGCATGCATGTTTGTGTCTAGATGACTTTGCTACACTATCTTGCTATCTTGTTGCAGTTATGGGTCTCATGCAGCTTACCACGTGTTCACCTATACCATGTGGGTCCCATGCAGGTTGCCACATGTGCACCTACCATGTCAAGGTTTGTTTGCTCCAAATCCAAGACCACAATCACTTGAGTTTGCAAGCAATGGGTGTTGCCATGTAGGTGATGCCGTACAGCATGGTAGTTGTTTGGTTTGGTCTAGTCTGCTCCAAATACAAGACCACAATCACTTGAGTTTGCAAGCAATATGTGCTACCATGTAGGTGATGTCCTACAACGTGCTAGTTGTTTGGTTTGGTCTAGTCCACCCTATCCGCACCAACACCTACACATGGGCATACATGTGAGGCATGTCCGTCAAGGTCTGCTACCACTTGTACATGCTATCGGACAAATCTGGGCCCTCACTTCATCCAATTGGGATTGGGTGTTACTAGGCTACTATGAACCAAGGTCACTTGGTTCCATTGGCATAACTAAAACCTTTTCCTTAGGCCCTTTAACATAGGCCATTCTAAAGCCCATAGGGATAACCTCAACCTCGATCCACCCAACAAAGGGAATTTCTCACCTCTCCCTTGAGAAAAACACAAGGCCATGCATGGAAGAGCCATGCTAGAAGGATTGGATGCGGGGTCAATCTTGCCACCAACCTTGGCCAACAAAAAAGAATTGTATGTTAGAAGCTTTGAAGAAAATACAAATTCAACAATCTATGAGGTGCTAAAAATGTTGCTTGTCTTGCAATTGCCTTGGGGTCTCTACCCCAAAGTCCACTTGCAAAGGAGGTTGCATCTTGCACTATACTTCATACCTCAGTGTATCCATGGTCTTACTCCAAACAACTTTGGTCATGATCACTCATTTCACTATTGATAAGTGACGAGAATGCAAACCTACAAACAAATACATTCAAATAGGATAAAGTGAAGTTGAATTACATTTTTGCTCAATTGGGGCACACATTTTTGCAATTTGTGTATAGATGCAAAATTGATATGCCCCAAAATCTATTTTTTGTAATGTCGACATGCTTACAACTATTTTTTGAATGTGGATATAGGGCAAATGATATTATAAAATGCAACAAATCAACAAATTTTTATTTGCTTGTTAAGAAATTAAGGAGGCAATATAATTTACATCATTTCATTACGTATTTAAGAATTATTGCAAATTCCTCGTGAAGTTGAATACCCCAATATATTTTAGCTACTATGTACGTAACTTCATTATAAAACAATGAAAAACTGTTGTTTGTGAATGGTCTAGAAAAGAAACCTTACTGATTTATTTTTTTTGCCACAAAGATATTTGCTATTAAAAGAAGAGTGATTACAATCGAGGACAACATTGTAAGTATTATTTACAAACCTTCCTATTACCTTCCATGTACTCCATGCAAGTACTAGAAGCTTGAAGATATCACTATATACATCAAGCCCCATATACTAGACATTTCCTTTGAGGGATTAATTTTGAGTATGCAAGGAGCATCTCATAGGAAACTCCACACTCCAAACTTAAATTAATAACTCTTATACTATAGTTTACACAACAACTGGATCCCTTTCTTTTCAAATACCTTTTCGTATGTATGTAAATAAAAGAGGCAAATGTGGATGATTAAAAACTCTCAAATTATGAAAAGAGAATGGAGCATATACAAGGAGGGTGACTCTAAAGTTCTCATTTAAAGACTTAGAGCAAGGGAGTTCAATCCTAGTTCAATTAGTATGTATCCGCAATGTCACAAGCACAAATGCCGCTCTAGAGAAACCCTTTGCATACACATGCTAGACCCCTTTCAACAGCCTTAATATGTGCATTCATCTTCTCTATTATGGACATTGCAAATTTTAGCAATGATAAAGAAAGGTTGCATTTGGGATATTTAGTTCATTGTTCTTGTAGACACAAGGTATGGTCATATTCAATATGCAAACCTGCATTCTTTAAAAGCTATATATTGGGAGCACATTTAAGGATGCCGCAATAATAATACGGTCATAGTCAATATGCAAAGCTACATTACTCAAAAGCTATATATTGGGAACACATTTGAGGATGCCACAATAGTAATGATGTCCTACCCCTCATCCTCCCAAGTTTATGTGAATGGACCTCAAAAATCATACCCATCTGTACAGCTTTGTATAATCAATAAGTTCATTTTGAGATGATATGAAGTTATTAAGAAGAATATCTTGAAGCATTTGTTCAAGATATATGGTGAAAAATAGATGGCTTACTAACAGTGGTGTGACAACAACATGCTGCAATTTATATAATACCCTTTTGTAGCCCTAGTCACATATGAAGACAACATTACTAGGCTTCATTACATATTACCTTTCATAAATTAATGGAAAGCTCTATAAGAGGGGTTGGTTTAGTTTCTATCTTCCTTAAAATACCATTTGTCTTGCATCTTGAAGCATTTTTATGTTAGACTTGAAAGTTGAGACGTCCTTTGAAATTCCATACTCTAGAAGCATTGTATGTACTTTTCAAGAACATTGCAAGGTGTACATGGATACATATACAAAAAGCAAGTTACAAGCCGTGACCCACAATAAAATATATTTTTAAAAAATCACTTAGACAAAAGCTTGCAAGCAAATCATATTGGGATCTTGTACAAGTTCAAAGGTTGGTTGATTGCCTAGATATTGAACATATCCATAATAATCATGCAACAAGGAGTTCTTATGTTGTTTGTCACATTCACATGCATCAAGAGTAAATGCATCCATTTAGTGGTTGCTTTAGAAGAATTGCGAGTGACTATTAAGGCTTGGTTCAAAGCAAAAGAACATTTTGTGAATGAGCTTATATGAAATGACCCAATGACATGCACAAGATATTGTGGCCACCCAGTGAGAGCACTTAGAACACCCTTAAAATAGCAATAGCCATGTAAGAAATTGGTAATTTTATTTTGTCAAAGTCCTTGTACCAAGGAAACCTTCATGACCACAGCCTCTTGTGGACAAGGAATGCACCATGCTACAATATTGCAACCAAGGATGAGATCATAAAATTTGTTAATAGCTTGCAATGAAAGTTTCTTGAACTTTGTCATTTTTGCATACAAGCACACCATCACACACACTCATGCAAGAGACAAAAAATGAGCAGATAGGTCACTTCCTTTTTCACTACCCCTAGTGAACAAAACAACAATCGTCACAAAATTTCAAAGATGTTGCAAAGCTACATCAAATTTGCTAAACAAAATATATATGTTATCAAATACAATAACCAATTTTGATGATTGATTGATCGATTGATCCCTTGTATAGTTCCTACATTGAACTTTGTATAATTCCTCTAGAACCTTATACTAGATGAGAACAATCCATACATATTTCTTTATGGTTCGGATGAAGGGACCAAAACCTCTTCTTAGAAATTCCAATTCATAGCATTTGGATAAACTAGTTGAGTGAACATGCGCCATCTTGGCAAGCAAACATAGATGCAAAATTCATTATATCTCTATGTAGCTACTGGTTGTTGCACATCATACATTAGTATATTTGGTAATAAAATCACAAAAGATATGTGTGAACGTTCCACCAAGACCACATGGACACAACAACCTGCATTTGAAGGATAGCAAAAACATTCTTTAACATACAACAAAGGCCAACACAATAACTAGTACAACAACTAGTGTAGATAATCCTTACACTATCCATATTGGCCGATTCCAATTGGTCAACACATCACTACCTAAGTCACATGATCTTGTATTGAAATTGCCCATAGTGATTTAAGGTCTAGCATTGGCTTGATTCACCTGCTAATCAATGATCAATAGGTATATTTTGCACAATCCCTCGAGAATTTATCATCAACCAAAACAACATCACACTATAACCATTCGTAATATCTCAAGAAATTTGTTTAGTACAAGTTTCATGGCCCAAGAAGCTATTATAGATATCAAATACTATTTAAACAAGTTCATGAGTAAGATACAACCAACTCTCCATACCAAAAAGTTAAGATGTGTTGTAAACAAAGTAGATTGCCCATCAATTAGGACACAAGGTGAACAACACCTGCTTAGAAAAGGATTTCTAAAAACCCATTAGCAATGTCACAAACAACAGCCCCACTCTCAACATGGACCTTGAAGTATCATCGACATTAGATGGAGTAGAATTGTTTAAATATGTCAAGAGAATGGAATTCCAAACAATCTAGATCAAGCCCATGGTATTGTCATCGTCAAAGCACCCTTTGCAAAATAAAGGGTGTGTGTGAGAAGTTTTGTTAACATACTAAACTTGAAAAAAAGAACATGACCATTCAATTGCACCTCTTCATCATCAAAGGAGTAGGAATAGGAAAAAAGGAAGAACAACTAACTAGGATGTAGGCATTTACCCATTTGCATCATAATTCTTGAAAGTTACATCCATAGGAAAAGCTACTTGCAATATGGATGAAATTACACTATGCTCCTTGATAGGGATTCTCAAAAAATGCAAGAAACTAGCACACCTTCCAAAAAAAACCCTTTTGAAAATGACAACAAGCTAAGACATTCACCTTTATCAACCAAAGATTCTATGACATGATGCACACCCAAATGATCAACGTCATCTTGATTAGTGAGCTATATAAGAATAGCACTATTAAATCCAACTTGCACCCTTCTAGCAACAGTATGCACAATAGTATGAGCTCTTGCTAGTCTTGCACAAGACAAAAATCCACACATTTGTGAAAACCTTGAATAGGTTTAGAAGAATAGAATATATGGATGAGAACATTGCTAAAGTCAGGAACAGGGCTCATTGTAGGCTAGACCTCTACCCAATCCAGCAACCCCTCACGCATTTTACATCTTATAGTCGATCACTCTATAGAATGACCTTGTCCTCAACACAATGCTAAAACTTCCATACATACTCCAAATAATAGACCATCATAGTGGCACATGCCCCACACATTTCCAAACCAAAGGTAAGTATCATGTTGCACATACTTTGCAATTTGAAATTTGAATAGCCATAAAATGGTGTGCTAGAAATTATGATACTTTTGACAGACTAGTGGTTGGTATGAAAACATCTTCAAAGGAATCAACATGGACAATCAAGGGCCAATTGTGTGGATCTATGTCCACCACATGAAAAATTGCCCAATAGCACACAAGCTCATGTCGACTTTTTAATAATTTAGAGCAAGCAAGCACACATGCACGAATGACATACAAATGAATGGGCATCAATTCATTCAAATAACCAAAGAAAGAGAAAAAAAGACCCAAACAAACAAGTATATAACATCCAAGACAACCAACTACAAGTATAATGATTCGCCTTACATTAGGAGATAGCTTTGTGCTTGACAAAACAAGATTAAAAAAACATGGATTAACATACATAGCCTTATCGTGGGCACATCACAATGAGCTTTATTTATTAGAGCGATTCTACCGCAAAGACTTTAAGGTTGATCCAAAGGTTCCATGCAAAAATTAAGGATAACACAATCAACATGGAGCCTGGTAATTTTGTAACTAGGATGATATAGAAGAACACACGCTTGGCAATCCCATCATTAGATATAAGGTTCTTGATGCCACACCACCACAAAGACATTTCCCGTGAGCCCAATTGACAAGCCTCAAATATCCTTTGCCTCATTGAAATAAGGATTCATGATCTGTCACTTTAGAAGCATTATCCATGGGCACTTTGGGTAGATTAATCATAGTATGAAGCACTTACTCTAAACAATGCAGTGGTTACCACAACAAATCTATCATTCTCCACACAAATGTGAGCTCGATACACAAGTTGAGCACACACTAGTGTGAAATAGGTACTCTCACATGATGATGTTCTTTGTTGTAACTTGCTCTTACAATACGTTGGAGCTTACACATACGGTGTTATTTCCAAGTCCCCCCATCCAGCTCCCTCCCTTTTCTAGTAACACCTTTTGAAATATACAAAACCATATTAATGCTACAAGAGCTTGACATCTATGAACACAAAAAATGCAATACATACCTCAAATTTTGATCAAACTTGAAATGACAATCCCTCACACTGAAACAACATGAAACTCGCCATTCAGAATGTTTGGTGGAAACATCCAGCAATAGGTGACATGGATAAACACCTCATGGTCTCATTCGGGGAGATGTAACACTTCATTGTGTTATTGTAATTTTTGTAACGTGATTATAGCTGATGCAAAAATTCATGCCTCTATCTAAAAGTGTGCATGTTGTTGAAAATCAATAGATGTAACAAACATCGGTTGTGATGTATTGATCAACACATTGCTCTATTTGCTCATTGGGATCCGTGCCATACATTGGTGCACCTTGCAGGTTGTGAGCAAGCCACCATGATCATGCTGGTTTCCTCTATTTTGGAACTTAGGAACAAAGAAATAGTCCATAATTTTACCTAAAATAACAAAGTTTGTGTTTTTAAGGATGAGTACTTGTAAACATAGTATCGAGTTTTGGTGACAAGATCTGAACAAATTAGGTTGCAAATGTCAAATGGGTGGCTGCCCAGCTTTGAAGTAGATGAACTCATTCATAGTGCTATAGACATTCTATCAAGGGTTCCCATAATTTTATACTACTATAGAGAAAGTTAGAACGAAAGAAGGGTTCCCAATTGTCTAAGCATAGCAAAGAGGTCTTTCTTGAGCTTGTATTTGTAGTTTGTCGAGGTGCATAGTTGAATAAAGTCATGCTAATACTAACCAACCTTGGATTGCAAAATGCTCTCAATGTTTGTGTCAACCAACAAGTCTTTTTCTTGGAGTGTTCTTGCCTGCATTTGGCCCTCATGCATGCAAACTCACATGGATGAAAGGTCTGGTGGACTACAATTTTCATCACTTTGAAGAACAAGCTCTCTATGGAGAAAGCAAAACATCTATCTTGTTGGTAAGCTCCCATGCAACAATTTGCTGGGATGATATCCTTTCAAGAACATTGTAGGTGCACAGCACTTGTCTCTAAAGATGCTCAAAGGCAAAAATCCTTCTGAAGGAGTAATAACTATGGGATGATCTCTAAAATAAACAACTTGCACGCTTGTGTATATTGCGTGCAAAAATGTGTCATTATGCATTTCTTCTTGGAGATTCTCTATGGGCAAGTCTTCACGATGGGCTTCTTCGTGTGATTCTATTGCTTCTAGAGTTGATATATGCTCCATTTGTAGTGGGTTTAGCTACACATTGTTTTTTATGTAAAGTGTTAAAACTAGCTCATGCAACACTTGCAATGTAAGGGTTGGGTAATGGTGACAATCACAGAGCTTACGTTTTATGGAAACAATGACTATTTCACCCCTAGCTGGCCTTTGTATGATAGCTCGCATATTTGCACAAAAGGGATCTAGATTGCTACTAGTTGTGCTTCTCTATCGTTAAGCTTGGATGTGTGTTTATTGCTACTTGCCAAGGGCATGTTCTTGGAACATAGTGTTGTCAGCTTCTCATCTTTTAGCTGAATGTTGCAAACGGAATATAAGCATCTTTGGGATAGCGGTATGTTGTTGGTGATGATGTCATGTTGTTGGAGGAAGAGCTTTGATGTAGGAGTTAATCTCTTTAATATGCATAAGAACGTCAAATGGTCACAATAAAGACATAAGAACTTGGGAGAGCCTTATACCCTTTGTTCGTGAAAGGTTCCCGTAAAGGCTATGTGTCTTTTTCTCGTGGAAGACTTTGCAAGGTGTTGGGTTTAAGAATTGGTTGTTGCAAATTGGGGCCGCTTGTTGTTAGTACATCTTCTTGGGGAATAGCAATCGGGTCATCAAGAGCTGGGTTTTGGCTTATTCCAATGTCTTCTTGGGGAACAACTGTTAGATTCTCATTGTGCCCACCTCCGATTTGAGGGGACAAGGGGCAGTGAGAGGTAGGAGGGCTAGGAGAGAGACTTAGGCCAAAAACAGAGGTAGGACAGCATGGCAGAAATAGGCGACCAACACACAGGCTAGTCACTGCAATAGTAGGTATATAGGGGCTTTAGGCCTCACGTGGAGGCTCCTGCAGCAGTGCAAACTGGCTGCACAGGGCACCCTTATATAGGGGCCTGTGGCAGGCCAAGTCGGCCCAACCAGGGCCACTGACTAGGGCCAACCCTGGGTGGTTTAATGGGGCCCATGTGGTCGGCCACTAGACAGGGTACCGACCTTGTTGGTCGGTCATCTGAAGGGGCCTGGGCAGTGCCTATAAAAGGCCCACTTCTCCATTCAACCCAGCATCTAGTACGAAATTGAAAGCCCCTCTCCAAGGCTGTGTTCTGCACTTAGATCTGGAGCAGTTTTTGAGAGAGAGTTCATCATTGTTTTCCAGCACCCTGCCGAGTTTTATATTGCTCCCTTGGAGCCATTTTCTGCCCACCATCCGGTGGATGAATATACTCTCTCTCTCTCCGTCTATATTTCTGAGTGTGTGTTTGTTGCATCTATGATCATCTATTTGAGTTGAGTGTGTGAGAGTTGGAGAGATCTTGGGTGGAGGATTAAGTGATTCATTCCCTCCTATTTTCTAACATGGTATCAGAGCCATAGGCTTTCAACTCTTCTTCATCAAAGCACTCTCTGAAGGAAGGAGTCCCTTGGCAGAAAGGTGATTCTATTTTCAGCTCAGGCTAGCACGGGAGGTCAGTACATCTTTTTTGCTTTAGTTTTTCAGTTTGCTATTCACCGAGATGGATCATTGTTCAGAAGCCTCTACACCCATTGCTCGTCCTTCCTCCTCCTCCAGTCATCTTCCTTCTTCATTCATTCCCGATTTTGGTGAAGCTGGAAAGCTTGATGGGAAGAACTATCCAATTTGGAAAGTCAAGATTCGAAGCCATCTGGTGGCACGAAAGCTATGGAAGATAATGATTGGGACCGAGATGAAGCCGGAGGACATTGCGGACAAAAGAGGTGATGTTCTATTTGAAGCAGATGCGGATGAACTCAGTGCATGGGAGGAGAGCGATGCTCAAGCCTTAGCAATGGTAATTGGCATGACAGTAGATGCTGTGATTCCTCATATCTAGGTGGCAGAGACGTCTTCAGAGGCATGTGCCATACTGAAGGAGTTGTATGAAACCGATAATACAGCCCGTATCATTACTCTTCATCATCAACTTTATAATCTTGATATGAATGAGGGTGATAGTGCGCATGACCATCTGACAAAGGTGAAAGTCGTGCGGAACCAGGCTCGCAGCGATTGGTCAGGGTGATAGTGCGCATGACCATCTGACAAAGGTGAAAGTCGTGCGGAACCAGGCTCGCAGCGATTGGTCAGAAGGTGGACTCGAGTCAATTGGCGTTGCTCACACTCCACAAGTTGCCACGGAGTTTCAAAGGTTTTGTGACTACGGTCACTGTGGGTCAATAGACTAAGCCAAGCACCATTGACGAGCTTGGCCACTCCTGCTTCAGGCGGAGGCTCGAGAGAAACTCTTTTTGCAAACTGACAAGAAGGCATTAGTGGCCAAAGAAAAGCCTGGAAAAGGCAAGCCAAAGGAGTTTAAGAAGTCAAAGGACGCTGACCGAATGAAGAAAATGAAGTGCTTTTAGTGTGAAAAGCTTGGCCACTCCGCCAAAGAATGCCAAAAGAAGAAGGCGGATCAAAAGCGAAAGAGAGAAGCCAGGAACAAAGAAGAGCCTAAGAATGATTTTGCCAATGTGACGACTGGACAGTTGTTTTTAATCAGTGAACATTGTTCAGCGTATGCAGTTAGTGAAGGAAAAGAGGGTTGGTATGTTGACAGTGGTGCTTCAAAGCACATGTCTAACAGAAAGACTTGGTATAAAACCATGGAAAGTACACACCCGAATTCCAAAGTTTCTGTCGGGGATAGCCGGACATGTCCTGTGAAGGGCATTGGTAGCATTCCTTTCATTACGACCGCGGGTGAGGAGGATATCTCTGGAGTACTTTATGTACCCAACCTTTGCAAGAACTTATTGTCTGTAAGTCAGATGGACAAGAACAACATGTCCGTTCTCTTTGAAGACAGCAAGGTCACCATGACATCCAAAGCAAATGGACAGATGGTGGGCCAAGGAGTTGAACAAAATGGACTGTACTGCCTCAGTAAGGGAAATGGATTACTTCCAAGATTCCAATGAATAAGGCTGAGCCACTAGAGGCTTGTCATCATGTAAAGCCATGATGAGCCAAGACCATGTCCTTGCTCTTGTTTGAAATATGGAATTAAGTAGGCCCACCTAGAGTTACATCAATACTTCCAAAACATAGGTAGCATTGTGCGATAATGTTTGCTCGGGAATTCCACACCTTATGGCATCACTCAATCTCATCTAGAGTACTATAACAAAAGAGAATTTCACTCCGCACCTAGTAGCTACTCCCTAGTATTTGGTTTTGATTGCATCACCCTTTCCTTTACACCATGAGGCTTTGGTCACCTTAGATTTACACTATGAGAACATTGTCCTATTTAAAATTTTGAGTAGTGAAGACCACTTTGTTTTAGACAAGAGGCAAGGAAATTGGCAAATGCGGCAGTCAAAGGAAAATCAGTGGGGAAGCTTGGTGATGAGAAGTGACTATTCTAACAAAGACAACTTACTAAGTGCAAAATAGTTGTGAAACTAGATCAACTATGGTGAGAAGGTGTGTGTTAAGGGCGGTCCGGAGTTAAGGCAAGGAATTGAAGTTGAAATTTGCCAAGGCGGAGTAGAAGACAAGTGAACCATTGAAGGTGGTAGTATAAGTGTTATTGTAAGAGTTTCAACATGTGATGCCAAAGGAATTACCAAGGGTCTGCAATTGTAAAGCATCTAATCATAAAGTGCTAGGGAGCTTCTACCAACCAAGGTGCCTTATAGAGTGAATGGGATGATTAAGGAGACATGTAAATTTGATCAAGCAAATCACCATATGGAGCACCACTATTGTTCATGACAAAGCAAGATGCAATTGTATGGCTATCTATATTAAACAAGATAACAATAGAACAAGTACCCAAATTTGGATGATGCAAGTTCACAGCCAAGAAACTAAAGTTGGGTTTCATTAGACGTGACGATTGACCCAAAAAAGCTAGAGTATTGTAAACTAAGAGTCACTTAAGTCAACTCAAGGAGTTAGGGAGTACTTAGGTTTATGCAACTTTTGCAACATTTTGCAGAGAAATATAGTGAGGTACCACTAATAGACTCGACAAGAAAGTCAAAAAAGTTTGAGTGGACAAAGAAGTGCAAGGTAACATTTGAGTTGATGAAAAGAATATATGTTGGACTCTAGTCTTGAAGTTGCCCAACTTTGGACGTTATGGGAGAAAGAGAGCCATGCTTGTGTTAGCATAGTAGTTGGGGTGGTCTCTCTCCCACAAGCCAAAGTGATGTAAGCAAGTTGACCAAGCCTATGAATGATATGAAGTGTTAAGGATTACGTTTGCAGTGCCATTGGCAATAGGAGGAGAAGGTGCACATCTGACATCAATGCAAAGGGAAGTATAGAAGGAATGCAACCTCCCACTAGCTCATCATACTATGATTGGTAAAGGGACAAGGCAAGCCTTTTTGTAGATAAAATCTACGGAAGTTAAAAGCCACCTTTTCAAAGAAGTTGCCTCCCAACCCTTGTAAGCCTTGGCAAGTTGTTAATTGAAGTTGATTTCATCAACAACTTGCACCTTCTTTCATCATCAGAGCACAATTTGTAACCTATTGTAGGCGACTGAAGTTGAAGTTGACCTCACTTTGGTCAGAGATAAAGTTCTTCATGAGGGAGACACACATACACACACACACAGAGCACTCATAAAGGCACATGTAGAACTACTCACATGACTAGGCTACATACATGTAATCTCTCTTTCCAAGATCTAAACATATTCTGCTGGTAGACGAGAAAAAGGCCCTTTAGAAGGATAATACATGTAAAGAACAAAATTAGTGTCCAAATGTTTAACTTGCTATAGCAGCTTCTGGAAGGTGTGCATCAAACCACTCAAAAATCTCATTTGATTGCAAACTTGTCATCTCATGATAACCATAGGCGAGGTTCAGCAGTTCCTGCAAATGCAGTTCTCGCTTTCTCAACATGGCTTCAGGCATCACTTGTTGCCCTTTCAAGGGCACCATCCAAGGCAAAGAACGACCATCTCCTGTCATGAAATCTTGATAATCCAGTATACCACTTTCCTTCAAAGTGTGATAGATTCTTTCAGACGTCCTTACATCAACGCCTGGAATTTTGGTGAAAAAAAGTGGTGTCACATGTAACTGGTAACACTTCACTTCAGCAGTTGGTACTCCCTTGCTTTTAAGTAGATCCATGGCATCCTTTATCAAAAAAGCCCTTCTTTTATCCTTAGGCATATGCACAAAGAAGGTAGGTGGATAATTGTCTTGAACCTGCACTGTTTTAAAGATACCCTCAGATATCATAATCACTATCGAGCTGAACTTGTATTCTCTGGCAAAGGCAGAAATAAAATGTCCTCCAGATGATGCTCCCAGAGCCACTACTGGAAGCTTTTCCAACCCTCTGTCTTTAATCCAAAAAGAGAGGATGGATTGTATTTTCGTTTTGTCAGCATTTAGACCCCAACACTCTCTTGTGCTGGAAATTGCCACTACTGCATAGCCCTTCATTAATGCATGGAAGACAAGGATCCGCTCCTCAGGAAGACCCACACATTCCACACAGCCGGAGCTTTTGTCCCAGAAAAATGTTGCTCTGCAGTGACAGCCATGAGCAATGAAAAGGATGGCCTTGGGAGATTGAGGGATCTGCCATACCACCTGCGTTTCTTCAAGATATTCCAATTTGCCTGCAAGGACAGAAGATACCTTCTCCTCCAAC
The DNA here is from genome assembly GCF_047967505.1 of Dipteris shenzhenensis. Lineage (NCBI taxonomy): Eukaryota > Viridiplantae > Streptophyta > Polypodiopsida > Gleicheniales > Dipteridaceae > Dipteris > Dipteris shenzhenensis. The sequence continues at coordinate 4,110,963 of NC_141610.1, read as the reverse complement.
TCATTCTTTAATGTTCCAGACAAATAAGATGCAGGATGACGAGAAGCTATTATGAATATTGGAGCTAGCACAAGAACTGTTGCAGCTATGAAAATTTTATGCCATGCACTGATCTGCGAACAAAGAGAATAGACAATGCTCCGCAGGGTTGGATGCCGAAAATCCCCCTCAAAGACTCGTCTGGCCATTTCCCCCACAATTTCTGAGCAAACAGAGGATTTTTGGGCAGGAATCCCATATCAGGAATAAAAAAGGTACGATCAAAACAGATGACTGGCAATCCATGTTACAAAGACAGGATAAAAGAAAAACATCATGTAAAGGTTTGAATTTAATATGTTCAATAATGAAATCAAAGACACAAATCTAGCCCTGGTGAATGAGAGTATCATCAAGATATCAATTAGGGGGTGGCAACCAGAGTATATACAAATTATGAAACACTGCATGGATATGGAAGTTTGGAACAGTTTTTCACTCAGGTCATGGATGTGGAATGCTAATACTTTGGAATGGCTGAGTAATATTGTAAAATTCATAAGAAACATTCCATCTGCATTCCATCATCCATTCCCTTAGTCTAGCAGGGCTTTTCTTGCGATGTTGGATAAGTCTTCATTCCCTCTTGAGAGCTTTTCCAAGCTTTCTCCATATGCAAGTGGTTGCAATTATATATGTAAACATATCTGCATAAATACATAACATACAGAAGTTGGAAGGCTCACTGCCCCACTAGTGAGCCGCTAACTGAGGAGGAAAAAGGGTAGAACAACTGCGACAAAATAGGGAATGCCAAGGCTGCCATGCAGACACATTGTGTACATGTAACAGGGAGCAGATCTGAGAAGAAAGAGACTTGATCTAGAAGCTGCATGGACAGCCACGTTGACGGCAGGATGGCTGCTGTGTGTACAGCATAATAGAGCACTACTGGCTGCCATATGGACAAGGCTGTTGCCTGCCATGTGGGCAGCGAAAAGGACAAGTCACATGGGCTGCGTTCCTACTGAGAGACCAAACCAGTAAATTATTCCTTTCACTCTTCTCAACCTCTGGAGACTTAGTGGGACAATGTGACAAGCCGATTCTTTCAGACCATAAGGCCTATGTCAAACGGGGCCTAGCTCTAGTGAATGACAGATGATAAGGGCCATATGCATACAGACCCTCACAAGATGTTGGATATGTCCACCAGGTTCCAATTCTCCAGGTGATCTCTTCTTGCCCCACATGGAGGCATATCACAAGAAGATTTGATCTCGGATTCTCATGTTGGCCTTCCTAGATATGATCTTGTGGTGGAAGGCCAGCTTTACAAATTTCAAATTAACAAAAGGAGAAATTCCCTGGAGAGAATGGACTGTTAACCGATTTCCAATGTTGTTGTCCTTGGGTTATGCATATATTGCTGGGATGTACTAGCTTGATAAGAGGTTAAAGGGAGTTGTGTGAGTCCTTCCCTTCTGGTGCAGCATTGGCATCTATATACGGTATCAGAGCCCAAAGGCATATGTGATTTCCATCAACTATTGAAGGAAGAAGCCCCTTGCAGCTACAGTACTCTCTTGCAGTTGGGTGCCATGTCTATTTTAGTTTCAGTTTCTAAATTCCTTGTGCTAGGGCTTTTCGTTTGTCTATCCATGACTTTGATGAATGGGCGAAGGTAGCTACCCACATTGGAAGGTGAAATTTTAGAGCCACCTGGTTGCAAGAAAGATCTAGGAGGTCAACACCGGCATGGACACAAAGCCCCAAGACAATAGTACTTGGAAAAGAACTGACACCTGCAGATCCGATGAGATTGAGGAATGAGCAGACAAAGATGACAAAACCCTTTCTCTCAGACGGACGTAAATAGGCACAGTGATCCCCATATCTAACTTGCTCAGACATCCTCTGAAGCGTGGACTGGAAGAATGCCTATGTATTGTATTGGAGGAAGATGACTAAGTGCTTGAGGTTGACGGCAAATGGTCAAGAATGGACACCAATGCACAAGCCATGCTACTATTGAACATGCTTCCACAAACCTTCAAAGGTTTGTAGCCAGTGTGAAGACATCAAAATGCATGAGGTCACTCACCGTTGAATAGATGGGGACAATTGTTGGAGAAGTCACCTCCCCATCTGTAAGCCCCAAATGAGTAGTGCATGGGGGAGGTGGACTTAGGGTTAGGGTTGCCACATGGGCAACACTTTGGTTGCCATGTGGGCAGCAAACCCAGAGGAAAAAGGAGCTGTCATGTGGGCAGCACAAGGGCAAGAGAACCTGGCAGCTGGAAGCCACCATGGAGGACAGCAGAGGCATGGCTATGCCACGTGGCTGTCCACGATTGGAGAGGACAGATCTGTGCAGGGAATCCAGCAAAGAAACAGGGCATCAGCAATAGTAAGGATGGCATCAGCAGTAGTACGGGACAGTACGGATCTGTGGCAATGGCTTTAGGGGCCAGACAGAGGTGGACTGATGGCGGATCTGCAGGGTTGGACAAGTCTATGGCCTGCAAGAGACCCCAATGGGGGGGTGGAAATAGGCTGGAGGTGCCTGGTCCACTGGCTGCCTGCCGTGAGCCGAGGAGGGGCCAGAAAAAGCCCCGGGCCAGAAAAAGCCCATCTATAGAGCTGGAGAGGCAGCCAATCAGGCTGACCCACAGGTTGGCTGGTTAGGGCTGACTGGTCGGCCAGTGGGGGGGTCGACCAGTAGACCCCTACTAGGTCGGTTTTCAGGAAGGGCTTTTGCCCTATAAAAGGAGGGGCCTTGGGGCCTCATAAGACAATCACCAGGAGTCGAAGAAGGGAGCAGACTGGAGCAGCAGGGAGCCTGCCTCAAGGACCAGGATATGGACAAGGGAGGTGGCTACCATCAGCAGCAGACAGAGAACTCATGAGGATAAAGACTGCCATGGGGACATGATGGCGACATGATTAAACTAACCACCACTGAATTTGGCCTAGGGGTGCCGGGCTAGGGGCATTAATTAATGTCCAAAAGGTACCTATGATTAAATGTGCAACAAGTGCAATTCCTAGTGTTATTAGCTTGGTTCCATTCACTAGGGTCATGTTTTAAAAAGTGACCCCCTAGAGCCATTAAATTCCCACGTCCACTTTGCCATGTGTCCTCTGTGTGTGTGTGTGTGTGTGTTTGGGCTGTATGTCTGACTTGTGGCGCCTGTGTGTCTCATCTGGAAGCACATGGAAGATCCCGGAACCCTATCCTACCCTATCCTTCTATTCTAGGTCTTCATCCCTACCAAAGAGTCTCTTCTGGAGGGCGTGCGGATTTGTGGAGCTCCCCGTTGCTGGCTGAAGGCGTTTTTGCTGATTTCTCCGCGACAGATCCTCTCCTGCTGGTGTTTCCTATTGCTGGCATGCTCCCTGGGCCTAGGCGACTTCATTCTAGGCCTTTTCTAATGGTTTTCTCCACATTCTTCGCGACAGATTGCTGCTTTTTCACTGTTTGAAGCCATAATCCTGGTCGCCTATCTTCTGGCTCCTGTCTGGTGCTGTGCACACTGAAAATCGGAGGTTGCTATGGGCTGAACTCCTCAGTTGGGTGGGTGACTTCATGGCTGGTTGGTTGCTGTTTGCTGGTCGACTCTTCTTGTGATTCATTCTGGTGCTGGAAGGCAGTCAGGGACAGCCTCCTCCTGCCAGAATCTGTTAACTGCTGGTCGAACATCTTCTGAGACTGTATCGAGCTGGAAACAGGCTCCATTTGCTGGCCGTACTCTTATCTTCTTCTCCTGGTGTGTGCATCTACTGTTTTTGCCGAGCTTTGGAAGGTTGATTGCCCTGCCATTATCCCGGGAGAAGATTGGGACACTGGTTGTGTTACTCTCTTCCTGGGGGAGCAGTGGCAAGCCTTGGACTCAGTGATGGCCTTGATTTGTGAGGATGCATTGCTTGGTATAATGTTGGATCATTCTGTTTGTGGTATGCTTTGCTACTGAAGGGAACCAAGTGGATAGCAACAGGTGTTGGTCACTTGCACAGCCACTAGTTGGCATTGTACTAGGTTGCACCTGCGGGTGAGTTCGGCTAGGGAGTCCATTGTAATTGAACTAACCAGTAAATAAAGAAATACCGCAAGGGGCGCCAAGTGTTGGGGCCAACAGGTGTCACTGTGTATGCTTATTGAGTAGGAGCATTCTAGAGTAGGGGCATTCTAGCCTCCCTTGTTTCTGTGGTTCAATGATGCTATGTTGTGGAATTGTATGCTTTCAGTATTGCATTTGGCAATGGCAATGGAATATGATCGTTGTATTTTGGTGTTGTGAGCAATTAAGTAAGATCTACTGCCCTTTGTCAGTCAAAGGCTGGTTACAATGGTTCCATTGCCGGGACCCTCATCAAATCATCTAGAGGAGTTCCTGGGCACCTTGGGCAGAGAAAGTATCTGCTGATTTTTCTTGGTACAGCCATCCATTGCCTTTAATATGGAGCATATAAGACAAGGTTATGATGCAGACTCAGAGTCTGAGCCAGAGCAGCAGTCAAGGGGAGCACACCTTGGAACAAGAGTGCAAGAGGCAGCCCATGAAGGGTAGAATACACAGGCTGATGTATTGGGGCAGCATGCTCCTCAGGGAAGCCAAGTACTACCACTTTTGGGGCAGGCAGCTGCACAAGTACATAACCCTGCTAGTACAGTTGCATTGGGTGCAGACCCAAGCGTACAGCCAGATGCCATGGCTGTGATGCAAACAAAAATGGCTTCTGTGTTACAAGTTTTAACTCAGCTCACTCAAAGCTTTGCTGAGATTGTGCATAACCCAGCCCTATTGCCGAGGGCAGTGGGACAGCCCATACAAGATCTACAAATGCATGTGGGACAGCCACTACCAGAGCCACAGACACCTATGGTACAGCCACTTGTAGTGCCACAGAGACAAGGACCAAATGGGAATGAGCATGGCAGCAATGCTCAAAATATGCAGCAAGGGCAGCAAGCCCAACCACAGCATGTGGTTCAGCCATCCCACTTTGGTGGAGGATCTATATTCCAGGCCATGACCACAGAGCCAGCCCCAAATCCTATGTATGCTAATGTGGGGATACAGCCTGGAATGCAGGGAGGCAGTCCCATGGTGTCTCACAATCAAGCAGTACCACCTTTGCCAAAAAATCTTGCTATGGGGAGTGTTATACAAGCTCCAGAAGGACCCCAAGTACAGCAGCCTCCTTATTTGCAGCCCCCTGGTTATGATCATCAGGAACCCAGGCTGAAGATGAAGGCTTACAAGGAGGGAGGGGCAGCAGTGAAATTTGAGACCTTCAATGGACATGCAGATAGGATGAAGGCTTTCATCTTTTTGCAGCAGTTTGACTTGGCATATGCTGGAGGCTATTTCACAGAGTCCTCAAAAATCAAGAAGGCAGCCACATTCCTCAAAGGTAATGCAATGCAGTGGTGGTCTAACCTTCTTCTTCAGAGGCAAAGACCTACTACATGGGTTGACTTCAAGCAGGTATTCTCAGCCACATGGCTTACCACTACATTTGAAGTGGATGTCATGACACAGTGGCACAATTTGAATGACAGGGATTGCAAGAACTTGGAAGACTACAATGAGAAGTTTTGGGATGCGCTTGTGCCTGTTAGCTCCTCCAGAATAGTCTCTTTTTCAAAGCACGTAGAGAAGTATTGTTGTGGTCTTCCTAAAGAGTTGAGGGACTATTGCACAAAGACACACATTTCCAGCATGTCACAGTTGATAGAGAATGCAAACACAGCTTACTCACTCATGTAGGGCAGAGTCTCAGGCTTTAAAAGCAATTTTAAAGAGGAGTACAAGAAACCACAGCAGGCTGGAAAAGTGCCTTTTAAATCAAAGTTTGTGGCAAGCCAGTGAAGAAAACAACAGCCCTCTTCCCTCACCTCTGAAGAGAGGAATAAATTGTTTGCTGAAGGAAAGCGTTTCCTCTGCAAAGAGAGTGGTCACAAGGCAGCAGACTGTCCCCAGAGGAAGAGGAAGGAAGCTAATACCATTAACATTATTCCTGGCAGCTCTCCACCGAATTGACCACCATGCAGAGTTAGTGCGGCACAACAAGAGGAGATCATGAGCCAGGTGAATGAACTGCTACAGAAGGGGTTGATGCAGCCAATTTCTTCTCCAATTTGTTCTCCCGTCCTACTGGTGTAGAAGAAGGATGGATCTCAGAGAACGTGTATTGACTACAGGGATCTGAATAAGATCACTATCAAGAATCGATTCCCCATCCCACGCATTGATGATATTTTGGATCGATTGGAGGGATCAGCCATCTTCGGTCGCATTGACTTGAAGAATGGTTACCATCAGATACGGATCAGGCCCGAAGATGTACACAAGACTGCTTTTAGGACTACTTTCGGGCTTTATGAGTTTCTTGTCATGCCATTTGGTCTGACCAATGCTCCTGCTACCTTCAACCGCATGATGGACCAGATTTTCAAAGAGCACAGAAAGTTTGTGGGTATATTCTTTGATGATATTATTGTGCACTCGAAGGATGAAGAGGAGCATAAGCAACATATGGCACTTGTATTTGCAGAGCCTAGCATGGTTGTTAAGACACTCGTGTCTTATGATAAGACACTTAAGACACGTGTCTTACCTTAAGACACCTTTAGACACTCTTGCGTTTGTTTTTTTTTTTTGGTGGGTGGGGAGTAACAACACACATTGAGTTTGACTTAGCCATACTATCATTGATGGTGACTTTGGATCTAGTAGTGGCAGTGACCTCATATCGGACGTAGAGAGGAAGCAATGCACGATCATCTCGATTTGAAATAAGAAGGACATGTGCAAAAAGTAGACGGGATAACCCCAGCCTCTTCATCCAGTATTGATGTCGGATCAGTCATCATCCTTCAGCTCCCCTGAGATCCAGCCATGAACGGCCAGCATAGCCTCTTCAGTTAACAAATTCAGTGCCTCCATTGAGGATCCAAATGTTGTATACAGCCCCCTTCATTGAGGGAAGCCTTCAACTGTATTCAGTGACTCATTGGTGATTGCCAAGGCGAACAAGAATAAAGATAGCTGTATTTGTAAAAGAGCGCTCTAGTTGATGTGACCAAGTCTTTCATGCGATCAACCTGGAGTTTCTACCAGGGTTGTGGATCATACAAACCATCCTCCTCAATCTGTCGTGCAACGACGTTACCTATCTTTTGACCAATGGCAACTTCCTGGTCATTGATTCTACCTCAGCTTCCTAGTCATTGAATTCTACCCTTATCATATGCTGAATCAAAGCAATTACAGAAAATGCCTAAAACTTTTGTGAACCGCGCCTTATGGTTAGACATGTGCTTGGAAGCACCACTGTACGCAACTCCTTACTCCAGCTTTGTCTCAGTGCATCTCAAGACCAATGCTCTATGGCTACAAAGAGTTATCACTCCGATGTTGATTCTTGCTTTGTCTTCCTCCTCCTCCTTGTTGTCGGCCTTTTTCCTCAGCAAGGTTTGTCACAATATAAACACATCTATTTTTCTCCTCCATGACAAGACTTCACTCTTTGAAACTTCATTATCATTGGGCTTATCCTCCTTGTACCTTTTGCCTGGCTGCCCTTGTTGGGATTACCCTTGTCAGGCTTACTCTACCTTTACCTTTGCTTGATGCAAAAAAGGCCTTTTTGTTGCCTCCATCAAACAAATGATCCTTACAAAGGGTATCCTGCAATGGAAGACCGATAGAGCGTCCCAGGAATGAATGCGGAAGTGTTGAACTACGGAACCCAAAACTTCTTCACTCATATGTACTCAAACAACCATGTGTGTATGTGCAGACTAGTAAATAGACAGTGCTCCAGAGATATAGAACCAACAAATATATTTCTGTCCACAACCGGACACACTACAAAAGGGGTCCCACCAAACCGTGGTCCTTTGTGCCTACCCACGTTCTTCTTCTAGACTTGGTCACTTGTGCTGACAAACACACCTCCAAGCTATCCTTCCAGACAGCTCCCTGTGAGGTAGTGAATGCCTAGAAGACTTGACCTCCTTGCTGCCCTGATGCCCTTTGCTAGGCTGCCCTTTGCTGCTGCTGTCCTGCCATCAACAGGCCCTTGTGCAGGCCCCAAACCTGCCCCACATGTGTGCGCCTTTGATGGTGAAGTACCCCATTATGTGCCGCCTTCATACAGCCACTCCTTGCCTCTGTCTGGAGCTCCAAATCGCCACTGATCTGCTCCTGGACCTGCTTCTGCCAGTCGCCTTATCCATGGTGCTGATCCATACTCCCAAATGGCTCCACGTACTTCTCTAGATGTGCTGCCCACATGACAGCCATGATGCTGTCCATGTGGCAGCCTCTTTCTCTCTTTTCCTGTGAGGTACTGCCCTAGGTCTCCCTCCCCCATGCTCTCCTCATATGGGGGCTTACAGATGGGGAGGTGACCTTTCCAACAGAGACTGCTGATGGGGTTAGACCAGGTCCTAATGGAAAGGATGTTGTGATGGCTGCACTAGCTGGGGGATGCAAATGGGGACAATGCCACTTCTCATGGCTTGACTCATGGTAGTGATAAGAGAGACACTCCTCCTCATGCCTCTGCTTCTCTGTGTTGAGAAAATCCCATTTGTATGCAGCAGCCTGTCTATTTGGCTCAAATGGATATACCTAGATAAATCCAGGAACATTCCCAAACTCATCCTCTAAAAACACAACATAGTGCAGTTTCAATCTCATGATAGTCACTCACAAGGTTGAAAACCATAAACTCCATCATGCATAGCAGGGACTAGCTACTATGACATCCCCACTGACGTCATCAGCGCCCAACAGTGGGTGTAGACCATAGTATAAAAATATGCTCTCACACATACAAATCCACACACCCACACATACTTGAGCATCCATTTATACAAAGTCTTCATACTGAGTTTCTGTCGGCACTCCAGAGGTAAAGGGCAGACTCAGCCATGGCGAAGGCTAGCACTAAAGGAGAAGGCTAATCAAAAGGTAGTCCAAAATCTCTTCATTCAAGCTACAACTGCTTGTGAAGTCTAAACGTTTTCATTTTAGTCTCTCCCCAACGAGATCTAAATCTAAATCTAGCTGATAGGGCAACGCACCATTTAAGATAGAAAGAATTATCACAAAACCAGCAGGCCGCAACTTGGACGAAAACTTCACGAGGTGAAATTTGCATGTCCGCTAATACGGCAGAAGCATATACCTAGATAAATCCAGGAACATTCCCAAACTCATCCTCTAAAAACACAACATAGTGCAATTTCAATCTCATGATAGTCACTCACAAGGTTGAAAACCATAAACTCCATCATGCATAGCAGGGACTAGCTACTATGACATCCCCACTAACGTCATCAGCGCCCAACAGTGGGTGTAGACCATAGTATAAAAATATGCTCTCACACATACAAATCCACACACCCACACATACTTGAGCATCAATTTATACAAAGTCTTCATACTGAGTTTCTGTCGGCACTCCGGAGGTGAAGGGCAGACTCAGCCATGACAAAGGCTAGCACTAAAGGAGAAGGCTAATCAAAAGGTAGTCCAAAATCTCTTCATTCAAGCTACAACTGCTTGTGAAGTTTAAACGTTTTCATTTTAGTCTCTCCCCAACGAGCATCTAAATCTTGTTGAGAATCAGCATCTCCAGGAGTGGCCAGCCGACCAGCCCCCATGCAGCAAGGGGGGCCAGAGGGGGTAGGCTGGCCGACCAGCTGGTCGGCCCAGTTGGCCTGACTGACCAGGCTGGTCGGTCCAGCCAGACTGGCCGACTCCCCCCCTGGCCTGCCCTATAAAAGGGCCTCCTTCCCTTCACTTCCTCTATCAGTTCTTCCAGCAGCTCCTCAAGGCTCTTGTCTTCAGCCTGCTCCTGGCGATCTTCACCGGAGCCTCCCTTCAGCTGTTCTGTTGGCTGCCCACGCTCCCTCTGCAGATCTTCTGCTGCAGCTCCTCCAACCTCCTCGCTCCAGGCTCCTCCTGCCTCCTCGTTGCAAGCCCCTCTAGCCTTCTCGCTCCAGGCTCCTCCTGCCTCCTCGCTGCAGGCTCATCCAGCCTCCGTGCTCCACGCTCCTTCAGCCTCCTCGCTCCAGGCTCCTTCAGCCTCCTCGTTCCTAGGCTCCAGCCTCCTCACCTCAGGCTTCTGCCTCCTCGGCTCATCCAGGCTCCTCGTTCCAGGCTCCTCCAGCCTCCGTGCTCTCAGGCTCCAGCCTCCTTGTGCCCAGATCCTCTGCTCCAGTTCAGCCCCTTCTGCAGCTCCTGTTTCTCATCCTGTTCAGGACTCCTTGTATCACAGTTGCTGCCCTGGTTTATGGGCTTAGTTACAGCAGATCTGTTTGTGGCACATCTTGTTGTCTCTAGTATTCTCTGTGTGATTCTGTAGCTTCAGTTTGCTTACATCTTCCGCTGCCACTCTTGACAAATCTAAATCTAGCTGATAGGGCAACGCACCATTTAAGATAGAAAGAATTATCACAAAACCAGCAGGCCGCAACTTGGACGAAAACTTCACAAGGTGAAATTTGCATGTCTGCTAATACGGCAGAAGCATATACCTAGATAAATCTAGGAACATTCCCAAACTCATCCTCTAAAAACACAACATAGTGCAGTTTCAATCTCATGATAGTCACTCACAAGGTTGAAAACCATAAACTCCATCATGCATAGCAGAGACTAGCTACTATGGCTCAAATGGACTTCTGAGGACATGAACAGCCAGCCTTCAAGAGGACGTACCAGTCATCCTTTGTGACAACCGGAATGTCTTGTGATTGCTAAGGACCCAATGTTTGAAGCACGTTGTTACTACCATCTTATAATGGAGCTAATCGGAGATGAAGAGGCCAAGCTGGTCTCCCGCCCAACCACAGAGAATGCCTTCCATGTGTTCACAAATACTTTCCCAAAGAGCAGATAGAGCCAGTGCATCGCATACAATGCATCAGTGTGAGTCCACAATCCAGCTATTGACAGGGGTGTTATAAACAGTCAACGCCCTACCTGTGAGCGACCATATGAGAAGGACATCAGGTCTCGAATGTACAGTCCACATGCCCACTGTATATATAGGCTAAGAGTGCGCATGAGCCCACCATGCGCCCATGTGATGGGCTGAGTGCCTAGGCCAGTCTTTTATGGGCCTGGACACCAGATCTGACCAACCTCGCGGGCCAATTGGTTGGCCAGATTCAGCTGACCTGCATGATCAGCCATTCGCTTTGAATCAGCCCTTGGTGGACATTCTAAACAGCACCTACGTGGACTGAGATATTCTTCTTGAACTTGTAGTTGGAGATGCGAACAGTTCTCTATGCAGCTGCCTTCAACGTAGTTTGTGGACCAGGTGCTGGAGTACTGGGACACAAGGGAGATAATGTGGGAACTTCCCCAATCTACTGAAGTCAATTAACAGCGCCCTATCTTACTTCATCTACAAGATCATCCACGAAAATAACAACTTGCGATGTTGAAGCGGTAGGAAGCTTTAACGGTAGCAGGCAGCATCTAAACATTTTAAAACATGGTTTTGATGGTTTAGTGTCTTTGATCCATTGTTTCGAAGCGTAGATATCCGATCTTATTTGTAAGACATGTTCTCGTCCGTTGTGCCACGAAAGGATTTTCAACGTTTTTGGGATCATAACCGGTTCGAGATAGAATCTTTAAGAGGCACGATACATCAATTCGCGCCACACCACGTGGCATCCACGTAGAAAGAGTGAATTGATGTAAAATCGTACGCGAAATCAACAAAAAGTCAGGGAAATGCGCTCAAAGGACGGAGAAGGATCAGATCCAGATAAGCCTCGTACCAGCGATGCTCCAATCGAAATTATCTGCTGGCAGATGTTGAGAGAGAAACAGCTGATCGATGGGGATTTGCAATTGAGAGGAGACAGTTGAAGGTGAAATGTACGACCGGAGAGGACTGAATAGTCCACGTCCGAGGAAAAAGAGTACAATCGTGAGTAACGTTGATAGGGTCAATGCTTCCTCATTCAAACCTCCGTTCCCAGTTAACTTGACGATTCGAATACTAAGGGCAGTTCCACACGCCGCCCCAGCCAAAAGACTGAAATCTTGCGAGTGTCTCACCTGAGTGCTTTCCATTTGCCTAGCCAGAGTTAGAATCTTTTGGTGGCAGCAGAATCTTTGCCTTGGGCCGGCGCCCATGCTCATGGGTGGCCCTCTTTTTTGCGGGACAAATCCGACCACACCACGTGGCATCCACGTACACGTGTGTGTACCTTTTTAAAGATGGGCTGTGTATAGTGTAGAGCCGTCCCATGGTGCATTGAATGCATCGGGCCGCGCACCATTTTCTGAGGGCGTATTAATTTCTTTACTGAAATGGATTCATGTAGCTTTAGCGTTCAGGTCTCAAGATATCAGAAATTTTGAAGGGCTGGCTAGTCATCACTTGACGGTTGTTAGGAACTATTCCAAAACTAAATTAACATGCAAAAAATGATGTTCAAAAATTGTAAGAGCCTGGGCTGTCATCGTTTGTCGCTCGCTACAAACTACACCGAAACCAAAGAATTAGCACACTAAATTTTGGTGTATGGTTGCACATGGCTGATTAATGGCTCCAATTATTAAGAACTTTGTGGTATGTCACAAGCAAAGACTAACGCGTCGAATTCCAATTGCATGTTCAGCTACTCGAATCTTGTGATGATTTGTTGTCAAAGTAGTCACTGCTTATCCTTGAGTAGTGGCTTCTTTCTTAGATCGAGACTTTATCAATCTGGGAAAGTCTATTTAAGATAGCATGATAGAGCCTAAGACATCGGCCATTATTCGGCTTGCCTCTTAGATTCTTCGTCATCCTCACTTGTTAGCGAAATTGCAGAAGCTCAAGTTTCTGCCAATTCAATGCACACTAAGAGCAGTGGATTTGGGAAAGGTAGGTTGATTTCTTGACTTCTTGGCATTCGTTTGGACTTCTTTACTTCCTATTTCTTCTTCTTTCGTCTGGATTTATTTTCTTAGTACTAGTTACTTGCCCTTTACGTGTTATATATAGGCTTTTGTTTGATTCTAGAGCTAGAGAAGAATTATGGTGGTCCGTGCAAATGACAAGGCTACATCCTCAATCCATAGTTTGTCTACAAAAACAGAGTGAAAGACACTGCTTTGCAATTTACGAATTAGTTTTTAAATATGAAGATTGAAGTTCTCTTTTATTGTTTTGCAGGAAAATTTGACGTGACAACTCGTAAGGGACCTGAAAGCAAAATGCCATGTCATGCAGAGTATGGCTTGGGACTACGATTTTTCTTTTAGCCTTATGTTTGTTGCCTGATAAATATCATTTAACACGGAACGAGCTTGAGGTGTATTCAGTGATCGCTCACTGATATTTGTTGTTTCGGGGGAGATCATTGCTTTTATGTGGTACGACTAAATATGGACTTGCGAGTGGTGTAGTTGCAAACTCTAGGATGATTTTCTTGCAAAAAACAAAGCACCTTTTGCTACCACACTTCTTTGCAATAGTGGGACACTTCTTTTTTGTGAGTGAAGGATGAAGGTTTTCTAGCATCTTGTTGCAACAAATCGGTTCTAAATGCCTCTGAGTCTTGCTGTGCCATCGCTTTTCATCCAAAAACTACATGTGACTCTTTGCTTGCTAAACTTTATAGCACATTTCAAAGGACAAGGACATTAACAACTCAACTTGGCACCACCTCACCAGAGGCCCCAATAAGAATGAATTCTGATCGATTTTCCAAATAGCTAGTGGACATCCTTCAATGTCATGCTTTGCTAGTCGAGGGCCTCGCATGATTTTTGAGCCTCCTTCACTATGGTTGCGATGTTGTTAGCATCCATGAGTTTTTCATAGTGTGTTTGCCCCACACTATTATGCTTGTTGATGGAAATGCTCTAGCAACAATTTCACCTTTGCTTCCACTCAGCAAAAAGAGATTTTATATTGGGTACACTTCAGAACATGAAAACCAACTCCTTGGCCTTGTTATTAATTATATATCCTTGTCCTCAAAAGAGATTGCTACGTTGTATAATGTTGAGTTCTCACACAAGAAGTATACTTTGCAGGTAGTGCATTATCAACAAGGCATACTAAATAAGGAAGAACATTGGACTAAGCCAAAACCTACATCTTGATGATCCCATTGTTGTTGTTAGAAAATAGGAGGGAATGAATCACTCAATCCTCCACCCAAGATCTCTCCAACTCTCACACACTCAACTCAGATAGATGATCACAGATGCAACAAACACACACTTAGAAATATAGACGGAGAGAGAGAGAGTATATTCATTTATCGGATGGTGGGTAGAAAATGGCTCCAAGGGAGCAATACAAAACTCAACAGGGTGCTGGAAAACAATGATGAACTCTCTCTCAAAAACTGCTCCAGATCTGAGTGCAAAACACAGCCTTGGAGAGGGGCTTTCAGTTTCGCACTGGATGCTGGGCTGAATGGAGAAGTGGGCCTTTTATAAGCACTGCCCAGGCCCCTTCAGATGACCAACAAGCAAGGTTGGTACCCTGTCTGGTGGCCGACCACATGGGCCCCATTAAACCGCCCAGGGTTGGCCCTAGTTGGGCCGACTTGGCTTGCCACATGCCCCTATATAAGGGTGCCCTGTGCAGCCAGTTTGTGCTGCTGCAGGAGCCTCCACATGAGGCCTAAAGCCCCTATATACCTGCTGTTGCAGGAAGCGACCAGCCCGTGTGCTGGTTGCCTATTTTTGCCATGCTAATCCTCCCTCTATTTCTAGCCTGAGTCTCTCTCCCAGCCCTCCTACCTCTCATTGCCCCTTGTCCCCTCAAATCGGGGGCTCACAGGTGGGCACAGTGAGAATCTAACACCCCCCCTCAATGTCACAACTGGGGGCCAATACCCATATGTCTGATGAGGTGCTCCATCTGTTCTCGAGGGAGTGCCTTCGTGAAGAGGTCGGACAAGTTGTCGGCGGTCAGGCAGTACATGAGCTTGATCATGTCGTCGATGAGTTCTCGAACAAAGTGGTAATGAACTTCAATGTGCTTGGTCCCCGCATGGTACATTGGATTCTTGGCAATGGCTATGCAGCTCTGATTGTCGCACATCAACACTGTTGCACTCTCTTGACACATGTCCATGTCCTCCAGAATCCACCTCAACCACAGTGTCTCACAAGCTGCTGTACACACGGCTCTGTACTCTGCCTCTGTAGATGAAAGGGCCACTATGGGTTGCTTCTTACTCAGCCAAGAGATGGCACCAGATGCAAGTAAGAAGCAATACCCTGTTGTTGATCTTCTGGTGTCAGCATCACCCACCCAATCACTATCACAGAACCTGCCTAGTTTGATGCCTTTGGTATAGGTGATCCCATAGGTGCAAGTACCCTCTAGATACCTCAGCACCGTAAACCTGCATCCCAATGACTCTTCCTGGGAGAAGCAGAGAACTGGCATAATAGCCCAACTGCATAACAAATATCAGTTCGAGTATTGGTAAGGTAAAGCAAACTTCCTACCAATCATCAGTACAAAGGAGTATCGACCAGCTGGGATGTGTCGTGAACACTTAGCTTGAGCCCGACCTCCATGGGAGTTACTGCTGTCCTGCAATCCTCCATCTGGAATCTCTTCAGAAGTTCTGTATAATATTTCTCCTGTGAAATGAAGATCCTATCTTTGGCGTGCTTTACTTCTATCCCAAGGAAGTAGTGTAATAACCTAAGGTCAGTCATCTCAAACTCAGACATGAGTAGCTCCTTGACCTGAGAACTCTTATTGACATGGTCACCTGTCAAGATAAGATCATCAACATAGAGGATGAGTACCAATCGCAGCCCCTTCTCAATGAACAAGTAGAGGTTTGCCTCAGAAGGGCTCTGACTTAGCCCTATCTTCTGAAAGAATACATTAATCCTTTCGTACCAAGCTCTGGGGGCCTGTTTCAGCCCGTATAACGCCTTCTTCAACCTGCATACCTTTAATGGGGACCCTGGATCTTGAAAGCCCAGTGGCTACTCTACGTATACCTCCTCCTCCAGGGTTCCATTAATTGGTGTAATTCTTTCTTGTAGGCACTAGCATTTGGTATTTTGATTTATTTGCATCATGGCATCCTCTTCCATATCTGAAAAGCAGTTTTTCAGCATAAAAGTTTGATGGGACAAACTTTTCTTTGTGGAAAGAATAGATAAGCGATGTGCTTAAGAAGCAGATTGAACCCTTGGAAGGGATTGTAGCTAAGCTTGCAGCTATGTCTGCGGATGAGTTGGATGCATCAACAAAGTCTACTATTAGATTGTAGAGTTAGTTTATTTCACAGTAGTAAATG
This sequence comes from Dipteris shenzhenensis, assembly GCF_047967505.1. Taxonomy (NCBI): domain Eukaryota; kingdom Viridiplantae; phylum Streptophyta; class Polypodiopsida; order Gleicheniales; family Dipteridaceae; genus Dipteris; species Dipteris shenzhenensis. The sequence goes on along the minus strand of NC_141610.1, from coordinate 4,094,666 downwards.
AGCTAGACTATGTAAAAATTAGTGGAAGAAATTATGTGCCACTTATGAGAAGGAAACTGCCTCTAATAAAGTTTATCTCATGAACAGATTGTTTGAACTACAAATGAAGGAAGGGGTCTCCATTGCTTCTCACTTGAATGAATTCAATATTATTTTCAGTGAGCAGGCTTAGAAGCTGAAATTTGATGTGGAGATTAAGGCAATATTCCTCTTGTGTTACATCCTCGTGGGATACCTTCCGTACAACTGTCAATAACTCTGTACTTGGTGGAGTACTGAAGTTTGATGACGTTGTGGGTAGCTTGTTGGCTGAGGAGATTAGATGAAAGTCTATGGATGGCAACAAACATGATGCAGTCTTAAATGTGCAAAGCAGCAGATCATAGTTTAAGGGGAAGTCCCAAGAAAGTTGGAAGTCTCATAGCAAATCCAGGGCATGGAACATTGAGTATTACCATTGTGGCAAGAAGGGCCACATGGAAAAGGATTGCTACAAGCTAAAAAGAGAGCAGAAGGATAAGAAAAAGAATGCAAATTGGGGTGTAAATAAGAAGGAAGAGAATCCAAGGGAGGACAAAGGAAAAGTGAAGATCGAGGAGATCAATGCAGTCACTGATGATAATGACAATGACATTATCTTCATGTCTAGTGCACCTACAGTTAGCACTTCAGATGATGCATATTCCCAGGATTGGATTTTGGATTCTAGTCCTTCATTTCATGTTACTCCCCATAGGAATGGCTCTCCACTTATGATAGTGGAAAGACAGGTTGTGTGCATCTTGGAAATAACTATGCATGTGACGTAGTGGGAGTAGGTGACATAAAGTTTTCTTTTGCAAATAGGTCCGCTTTTTCTTTGAAAAATGTGAGACATGTGCCTAAGCTGACCAAGAGTCTCATTTCAGCAGGTTAGGTGTTTGATGCTAGTTTTGAGACCATATTTGGTTTTGGGAGTTGGAAATTTCAAAATGGCCCTATGCTTTTGACCAGGGGTGCCAAGTGTGGGACTCTGTATCCCTTACATTTATCAGGTGTGTCTGGTCATGTTGTTGTAATAACCAAGCAACCAAGTACTTCTTTGGCATTGCCGGTTGGGCCATATGAGCCAAAATGAAATGAAACTCTTATGACACTTGGGTTATGTACCGCATTTGAGTTTTTTTTACTTTGAATTTTGTGAGCATTGTCTCTATGGGAAGCAAACTAAATCAGCCCATAAAAGAAGGGGAAAGAAAGAGCTTGAAAAGCTTGATTTAGTGCATTCAGACCTATGTGCTCCCATGCCTATAGAGTCATTACGCGGGGCTGAATACTATGTGACATTCATTGATGATGTAACTAGGAAAGTGTGGGGATATGCTATGGCTTAGAAGAGTGATGTGTTCCAAGTAATTCAGAAATGGCCGGCTTTGTTTGAAAAGCATTCATGTAGAATGCTTAAATGCTTGTACAGAGACAATGGTGGAGAGTATCTCTCTCATGACTTTCATCATTTCTGTGATACACGTGGGATGCTCACGTCCCCTCGTACTCCAAAACAAAATCCAATTGTAGAAAATATGAACCGCACCATTCAAGAAAGGTTCCAATGTATGCTTTCCAATGCCAGTCTTTCTGGTGGTTTTTGGGCTGAGGCAATGAAGACTACAGTGCATTTGATCAATAGATCACCTAGTAAGAGTTTGGATGGTGGTATTCCTGAAGAGGCATGGAGTGGCAAGAAGCCCTCTTACTCTCATTTGCATATATTTGTGTGTGAGGCATATGCACATGTGCCAAAAGAGCTTCGAAAGAAGCTAGATCCTAAGTGTAGGAAATGCATCTTTCTGAGTTATGGTGAAAGTGGAGGGATGGACTATTGTCTCTCGGATCTAAAAGAAAAGATCATACGTAGCCATGATGTGGTCTTTAAGAGAAGAAGATGCATAAGGCACCAATGAGGGATGTGGAAATGAGAAGAATTACTTTCTAGGATGTGAATCCCCCTGCATATGTTGATAAATAACAAGTTTTCCATGCACCAAATGTGCAGAAAATCATGCCCCTAGGTACTCCCACATGTACACAATCAAGCACAGATGATGGATCATCTATTGGTGGAAATAATGATCCCAACGAGGCTGGTATGCAGTCGGGACAGCAAGCTGAAATTCCCTTGAGAAGATCAACAAGAGTGTCTAGACCGCCTGAGAGATTTGTTCCAGGGGCAGACTATGTGATGCTTACTAGTTGCAGGGAGCCTTCTTGCTACAGGGAGGCTATGATGTTCGAGGATCATCGCAAGTGGGAGTATGCTATGCAATTAGAGATGAATTCACTCATGAAAACTAAGACTTGGGACTTGGTTTCTTCGGCAGATGGAAAGAAAGCATTGCCATGTGAATGGGTCTACAAGATGTAGGTCACAGGTGATGATGTGCCTAAGTATAAGGCCTATTTGGTTGCTATAGGGTTCAATCAAGAGAAAGGCGTGGACTTTGATGATATCTTCTCTTCGGTTGTGAAGATGACCACACTTATATTCGTACTTGGACTTGTGGCAGTAGATGATATGGAGCTTATGCACATGGATGTCAAGACAGCTTTCTTGCATGGGGATCTACATGAGGAAATTTACATGGTATAGCTGGAAGGCTTTGAAGAAAAGGGCAAAGAGCATTTGTTTTACAAACTGAAAAAGAGCCTCTATGACCTTAAGCAAGCTCCTAGAGAATGGTATCAGAAGTTTGATGCTTTCATTTGGTCCGGGGGTTTCCATTTTTTGAGCAAAAACCCTCGAACGACGAGTAGACAAAAGGTGAGAGCGGTCAAAATATATAGGCTCAAGTCATTTTTAGGGAGCAAAAAATTCCAAATTATTTCAAGGAATATGTAAGTAAATATGAAATATTGATAAATCGATATAGATGTAAATATAGATTTATGCAGTATACATATATAGTGGTGACTTATTTTATGCCTTTCAAGATTAGGGAAACTCTTTTAAATTGATTGAATTACCATAATCCTCAAAAGAGAGTATGGTAGGGAGGTATTTATAGGAGTTTCAAAAGTGTTCACTATTTGTTCATATATAGATGATGTTCTCTAAAATGAGGGTTATAATGAAAAATAAGTAAGTATATGGTTCCATAAATGAGAAATTAAAAAAGAATTGTATATTCCTTTCAGAAATATACAAGCATGGTTGGTGTCAAAAATTACAACTTGGACTTTTCTACTCATAGGTTTTTGCTCGGAAACTATGCACATCCGGTCCAGTCCCAAGGTTTCAAAAGAAGTGGGATTGATTACTACCTCTACACTAAAAGGGCTAAGGATAATAGCCTGATACTCCTGGCACTTTATGTGACTAGCAAGAACACTTATGAGCTGGATGCATTAAAGGACAAGTTGCATGAGGCCTTTGACATGAAGGATTTGGGACTTGTAGGTCATATTGTTGGTATGTACATCACGCATGACCGGAGTAGGAAACTCCTTTGGCTTTCATAAAAGGAGTATGTTACAAAAGTGCTGCAACATTTCAATATAGAGGGGGAAAGGTAGTAAGTACTCCATTTCCTCCATATGTGAAATTGAGTCAAGTAGATAGTCCCAAATTAGATGAGGAGAGGGCCATGATGGCCAAGGTTCCTTATACATTAGCGGCGGCAGTTGGGAGTATTGTGTATGCTATGATAGCTACTAGATTGGAGTTGTTGGCCGGTATATGACTAATCTAGGAAAGAGGCATTGGGAGGTAGTCACGTGCATCATGAGGTACATGAAGGGTACTAAGGAAATGTGTATATGCTTTGGCAGAAGAGAGATGCATGTACTTGGGTACACAGATTCAGACTATGTATGGCACGTGGATGGTAGGAGATCCACTTCTGGTTATGTGTTCACCTTTGCATGTGATGTAGTGTTGTCATGGATGTCTCACACATAGAAGTGCATTGCTTTGTCTCCACAGAGGCCGAGTATGTTGCAGTTATAGAGGGTTGCAAGGAGGCTATATGGATTGATCGGCTAGTGGGAGATTTGGGGATTCATGTAGGTGTACCGACATTGCATAGTGATTCCTATTCAGTTAGTACGAAATCCGATCTATCATGCAAAGACCAAACACATTGAGGTCAGGTACCATTTCATCAGGGAGGTACTTGAGGACAAGCGTATAGAGGTTGTCGAGGTTCTAGCTATTATGGGGACCACAAAATCCAAAATTTCTCACAAGTAGGCTTATGGTGGAGTACCTATCTAGATCCCATTATTGCAAGACATGTGATGCCTATCAAGAATCATGATGCCCTCCAATAACCTTGTCAGCCCCTTTCAAATGGCCTTTGGAAAAGAGAAGCTATTCCTTTGGAATTCATTGGTTTGAGGCTCCGAGTGGTAGTTGAGCACTAGCTTGGAGACGTCAATGGTAACCAAAAAAGGATTGACCATCTTTGTGCAACTTGATGTGCTTAGAATTCCAATTGCCTAGGGTCAACAACTAATTCAAATATGAAAGAAGGTGTAGCATGATTGCCACATCAAAAGCTCTTCAAAAAGGGAATTCTTGTGTTGCTATTAAACTTGAGACTAGGACCTCAAAAATTGACTTTAAATCTTGGATGGAATGGAACTTTTTGAGTGGGCAAGATTTTGATAGGTGGCACTCTACAATTGGAAGATCTCCAAGGAGATGTAATTACCAATGTTATCAGTGGAAATAAGGCCAACAAGCCCTACCTAGCTCCAATGTATTGGATCGGCACCTAAGATTCCAAGGAGCCAATGTACATGTGAGCAACCTTATCACATGCATCACGATTCCAAAAAAAATTTATTGCCATGAGTGGATTATCCCATGGAATTTGGTGAACACTTGTGAGGTATATTTGGATTATAATAGGATAGCCTTGCATGCATAAGATTCCTTTTAAGTCACACTACCACCCATTTACTATAGTAAATAGATACCATTCTTAGTACCATTCTTGCATGCATGCATACAATTTCTTTTAAGTCACACTACCACCCATATACTATAGTAATTAGAGACCACTCTTAGTATCATTCTTACCCCTTCTCCTTCCATGCCAAATCATTTAGATTCCTTTTTACATGGAGTATGGGTCCCAAAGGTAGATCTCAGGCTAAATAGTAGGCAAAGAATGAGAGCATGGCAAGGAATTTTCAATCCCCTATTAACGATGTCTAGCCTCCTCATCCTATTTACTACAACAAAGGGAGTTAGTCCTTCTATGAAAGATGATCTTATGTCCTTTGCCAACCAATCTTGGCACTTGAATCAGGAAGAAGACATCAAACAACTCATTGAAAGCTATAACTTTGAGGATGATGCAACCACAATGCTAGAAACATCAATATCCATTACCAAGGACTCATTTGAGAAGTTTTCATAGTACCAAAAGCTGACAAAGAACAAGGATTGCCTCACAATAAGAGTTGTAATTGCCTCGTTAGCTAGGAATCTTCACCACTTCAAGCGTATATCTTGGTTACAACAATTAGAATGTCTCAAGCCATACTATCATTTCTTCTCTAAATATGTCATGTTGGAAAAAAGTTCCTCTCTTATGGCTAAGTATTTACATGCAGAAGAGGGGAGAAGCAATGGACTAGGTAGCCACCTTCTACCACTCTTCCCATGACCAACCCAAGAGCTATGCAAATGCACAAAAGCACTATAAGCTAAGCCCTAAGATCTATGTATAACATAATGGAAGCTCATTCATAACATGTCAAGTTAAAGAGTTCCATGCTCTCTCATGGACAGGAGCTTGCATGTAGAATAGGGGAAAGAAATGGATTGATCAACCACCTTCTACCACGCTCTCCATGACCAATCAAGAGCTATGCAAGCATGTAAAAATCACTATAAGATAGGCCCCCATCTTTATGTATTGCACATTGGAGGCTCATTGGTAACATGATGTCTTGGATGAAAAAGTTCTTTGTGAGCACATACAGTACCCAAAGAGTTGAAGTTGTAGTTCAAGTCTCCTCACATCCTCACGTAGTGAGGATGCATTGACAACACACCCCTCGTAGCACTCAAGGAAAGGACAGTCTATGGAGGCACATTTTGACATAGTGCACACCAGAAAAGGGATGTTGAAGGACTTCATACATCCCAAGATCGAGGTAATTCAAGAGCCCATAAATGCAACACAAAGCTACACCACCCTAAGCAAGAAATTAGGTTGTGCAACACTTAGATCATGGGAAATTATTGGATCTCGGACCTCTCTCACTTGCTATATAGCACCCTATGAATAGAAAGCACCAGCATTGCTTTAGGCGAGAACAAAAAGTAAAGATGCAAATCCAAGACTTGTCTGATTGATTAGGACTCTAGAATTTTGTGTTGATTCAATTATTGTAGGTACATAACCTGACAAAGTGAGGATCCTACTCTCCTAGTCACTAAGACAACATCCTAATACAACACTAATCTACGGAGGATGCAACCTAAGTGCAAGCATGATGAAGAGAGTGCTCATGACATGTATCTCAAGTCAATTAGGTTCCAAGATAGATTAACTTGGACTCATAAAGAGAATCTTGAGATAGTGCAAAGTGCTTGATTGATATTCCTTCAAATGAACCTCCCTTTTATAGGTGAGGGTACTTACATCCATTTGCTTGCTCACATGTGGGATATGTCCTCCATGCCATGTGGCAGCTTACCCTTTGCTCATACCTTTGCTCTACATGTGCTCATGGCACCACAACTCTCAACACCTCCCCTTGGTGCCATAACCCTTTGGCTACTGCAAGGTGGTCAGATGTGAGTTACAAATCCATCACCTCCCCTTAGTGCATGCATTGCTACTTAAGGTGGTCAAGTGTGGTTTACATGTCAATACCTCCCCTGGGTGCTTTCATAGCTACTCTCAGGTGGTCAGGTTTGATTACAAAACATAATAGGCAAGGTTGGCAAAGTTTTTGCTTTTCAATACATTCCATTGATGTCACCTTTTGGCTCATGGCTTGATGATGACTCCACGTAGTTGACTTGTTGATTCTTCAATCTGCAATCTTCTTCCTTGTGTCCGAGCTTCTTGCAATGGTGACACTTTGGTTTGTTCTTCAATCTGCAATCACTTTGATAGTGACCCATCCTTCCGCAATGGTAGCATTTCACTGATGTTTTACTGAATAGTGCTTGTTCTTCATTATAGCTGTTGTGTGTTGATGTCGATGTTGATGTCGATGCCTTCAACTCTCTTTCTTTTTCGAGAAGAGAGGATACACATTCTTCAAACTTTGGATCTGGCAAATTCTTCAAAGTGGTTGTCAATGCACTATACTCTGCAGGCATGCTTTTAAGGAGAATTGCAAGTGCATCTTTCTCTCCTACTTTTGCATTTATGCCCTCTAGTTGAGTCATAATGCTTTTGATTTTGTTGACAAATTGTGCCATGGATTCATTGAATCCCATGTGCATACCATAGAATTCAATCTTAAGATGGATTTCTTGGTTTTTGGCTTTTGCACCAAACACTGTGTTCAACTCATCCCATGCATCCTTGGCATGATCCTTAGAGTCTATATGATAATTATGTTTGGACCCAAGTGCAATCCAATGAGTGATAGTGCTGCTTCATCTTTTTCCTTCCAAGCATCATTTTGTGCAGTGGGTATATCTTCTTTTACAATCTTCCAAAGCTTTTGGTGCATCAGAAGATATCTCATTTGTGTAGACCATGTGTGAAATCCATCCCCGGTGAACTTCTCAACAGTTGGAGTGCGGATTGCCATTGCAAAGGTCTTACCAGTTTGATGATACTTTCAAATCTGGCAGTGTCTAATTGCATACAGAAAATCTGAGTTGACAGGTGCGTAGAGCTTGAAAAGACGATCACTTTTCCTTTTTGGAGCGTGTGCAAATTCTTCCTGGATTGCAAGTTATGGCTTGTTGAAGCTTTTGTGAAGAAGAGGGGCCTTTGATGATGTGGCACATAGATTCACATGCTGCTTACAAACTGTGCTTAGCAGGGGCTATGTGCTTAGGTGGCAGTTAGCTAACCCTGAACTTAAACCTAACCATGGTTTAGTGTGAGTTGCTTGACCAATGACCAAACCCAGGGTGGCCTAACTTAACCATGATCCAACCCTATCTACCAACCTTGGCTAACCAAAGTTAACTGTACTTAACCAAGGTAAAAACTTATCCTGCCACGTGTCAATCCAAGGCAACCTTGAAGGAAACCTTTGAAGCAAACTTTGCTGCGAGCGATGGCGCGACGATCTCCGATGGCATGGAAGAGTCAACAATTCGTCGATGATTTTCTGTTCATACGCGTCCAGTCACTGGAGAAGCTTGGCGTGGCTGGCCGTCCGTTGGCAGTACGTGGAGAGCTCCTACCTCTAGAGCCTAGTTTAGAGCCTGGTTCGTCCGTCTGTAGAGCCGTGAGCAGCGTCGATTGTGTTTGTAGGACTCGGAGCTATCGTGAGGCTTATTAGAGCTTTGGAGGAGGCGACTATGGAGGAGTCCTGGAGGTCGCTGCTGTTGTCGATGGAGAGCCGCTTATTGCAACTCAAGGCTACCTTGGCTGTGAGCCATGATAGAGTTGGACGCGAGGCGAAGCTGGCTGTTGTCGTAGAAGCAACAGTAAGTTGTGCTTGTCATGCGTTGATGCTGAGGAGTCAACAATTCACCTGAGCCACCAGTCGTTGGGAGGCTGCAGTTCGTAGGATAGCCAAACGTGGGCAAGGCTTTTGGAGCGCTGCTCGTTGAAGAGGCAAAGACGAAGGGTTGCTGGTCGTGGTAGAAGCAAAGGTTCACCGTAGGGACTCAGAAGGCTTGCTAGTCTATGGATGGCACAGCTGAGCTGCTGTTCTATGAGCCAGGAGTCGGCCTTTTTGCAGACGGAGTCGCTACTACTTGAGTGAACACTCAAAAACCTCAATATCTCATAGAAGGAAGAAGAAGAAATTCTAGTTCTCACAAGAACGGAAATATCTCAAATTTTCATGGACGGAATTCTCTCAATCTAAAAACTAAAACTAACCTAGGAGAAAATGTGTGCTTCTAATGCAACCTACAACTAATCTAGGAGACTAGACCTAAGCTCTGATACCATGACAAAGTGAGGATCCTACTCTCCTAGTCACTAAGACAACATCCTAATACAACACTAATCTACGGAGGATGCAACCTAAGTGCAAGCATGATGAAGAGAGTGCTCATGACATGTATCTCAAGTCAATTAGGTTCCAAGATAGATTAACTTGGACTCATAAAGAGAATCTTGAGATAGTGCAAAGTGCTTGATTGATATTCCTTCAAATGAACCTCCCTTTTATAGGTGAGGGTACTTACATCCATTTGCTTGCTCACATGTGGGATATGTCCTCCATGCCATGTGGCAGCTTACCCTTTGCTCATACCTTTGCTCTACATGTGCTCATGGCACCACAACTCTCAACATAACCTATAGGACGCACATAAGCATTGTGCTTAGAAAATCCAAAATCTACAAGCTATTGTCAATGATACCGTCCATGTGAAAGGGTTAAATTTGAGAATGTGATTACGAGGTGATTACCTACGACAACAACTACAAGCATTATAGTAAGAGTGGGTTGAAAAATCAAAAGCTACATGACTGATTGATGCCAGGTGCACCCAAATATGTCTACCAAAATGGAGGGTAATATCATGAAAAACTCAAAGCTCAAAGCATCAAAATGAATTTGACTCATGTGCATATGCTATGCATCCAAATGAGCAAATATGGCCCAAAAAAAATTGCCAACCTGCAATGGCAAACCCAATGCCAATAAGAGCCTAATGCCTCAAGCACAAACATTGTCCATGGGCATAATCATCAATAATGTCTCATCCAAGAGAGCATAACACTATCAGTGCATCAACTGCAATGTGTCAAAGCTGTCCCTCAGCATAAAATAGCATCTTTGTGCTAAACATCCATTAATAAAGCATCCCACAAGGCGATCTGGGCTTATCAGTGCATCTAACAAGGATCGCCATGCATCCAAATGGCCTGTAAAGCATCCAATGCAACCCAATTCACACCACAAATGAGCACACATGGCTCAAACTGCAACCAAAGTGATTTACATAAGGTATGCTCAAAATCATGGCCTCAAGGCAATGACCTCTATTGAAAGTAAAACCTGAGATGCCTCAAAACCACTGCAATCTTTGCATACACGGCATCAATGACATGAATACTTCAAAAAACCACTCTAGATGTGAAGTAAACCAAGTCAAAACTTGCAATTGACCTAGAAATGAAAACCCTAGAAGCCGAAGGTTCAATTTAAAAATGCCACGTGTCAAAAAATCAAAGGTTTGAATCTTTGAATGGATGTTTGACAAAGAAACCGACGATTCGATGTCTCAATGAGACAAAACTTCTCCAAATCTCCATGGAATCACACAAGAGCTGACTGATAGGGGTTTTCAGGCCTCTAGAATGCAATGGAGCAAATGGTTTCATAAACTGTGGTCCCAATCACCAAGTCCAACACACGGATTGAAAAACGTTTTAGAAAACCAATTTGTTTGTAAACTCCACTGGAGTGTGAATGATGAGCAACACGAAAGTTTTAGGACCTCTTGAGTCCACCGAAACTGACAGATCTACGAATGGTTGCTTCAAACTTGAGTTCCAACACAGTGGCAGAAAAACGTTGAAGCAGAGACAGTGAGTCAAAAATCCAACAAAATGATTCCAAATTCAAGAGTGAAGGGCTATTCATCTCCCAAAGAAAAATGGACACCAAAATCAAGCAATGGTTACCTCTGCAAGTCATTTCGTACTCTCAGTTCATCGTCATCGAAAAAACATGGGAATCATCAAAAAATGTCTTTTGGCTCCAAAACCACCTGCAGGCTTGCAAAAACCACTCAAACAAACCAAAACAACTTTTCCAAAGGTTCCTTCTAGGTCTCTGCACACTAGTGTAGGTAAAGTCACCCACAGAGCTTCCCACAGAGCTTCTCCTTCCTCCCACAAAGCTGCAGTAGCAGGCTTCTAGCTCTAAGCATGCACATGGGCTCAGCTAAACCCTCCATGAGCATCAGATAGACCACCCAAGCTCTGATACCAGTTGAGAGTGCTCGCAGTAGAAGCAAAAGGGAAGAGGGAGAGGGAGAGCCATAAGATAGCCACACAAGTTTTGGTGGGTACAAAACACCCTAATCTTCTATGTCATCCATATATATATGTGTTTGAGTATTGTACATAACCGCGGTTAAGGCATAGTGGCCTTTAACCCCCACATACTTGTTGTGAGAACTTTTGGATTGTGTGGTCCCCATGATAGGCACTTACAAATCCTTGATGTGCCTCTTCAATTTCAATGGGCTAATAATAAAGGTAAAATACATCTCCTTGGGACCTCATTGCTCCTTGTTGGTATGACTATCCATTGATGGTGTTGTCTCCCCAAGCTCTTAAGGGTAATTGCCTTTTGTGTTATCGAGGTATGTCCTCAAGGAATGTGATAAAGGCATTTTAGCACTTCCTTATATTCTAGTTCATGCACTATGATGGGAAACGCTCAGGAACCTACAAATCCTTGAAAAACACAGCAACACTCTTCGAAAATATGCACAAACTCTCAAAACTCACAAACGGAAGAGACAGAACAAGCATGCTGGGTACAATTTCACCCCATAGGAGTGGTGCTCTCCTTCCACCTCCTATGTATTTATGTATATTCCCCAAAAAGCTTTCGAACAAAAATCATACAAAAGCCTCTGTGCTTTCCTCGATACACCCTTTTACAAAAAGCCCATCCACCTTCTAGAATAGCTAGCTTTTTCTAAAAATAAAGCTTTTTCTAACTTTAGTTTATACACTTAGCCAAGCCACTAATATTCCAAAATTCAATTGTGTACATAAGCTTTTGTAATATCAAAAATTAGGCATAAGCCTTATTCATCCCCGCATCACTGGAGTTGTGCCTACACGCCCAAAATATGGCGGATCATGCTTGCCAGATGCCATCGCCCGATCAATTACTCTTCCCCTGGATTCACACGATCAATAGTAATGAAATATTTCAAGCATAAGATAACCTTGGAATTAATCACCATAATCAATCAACCTTTCAGTATTATAGCAACACGAAATCAATAAATCACAGATGAATGGTGCACACATGCGACACATACCATCTCATGGTGCACCTGATGCTACACATTAATAAAATCGTATGGATGGTGCACACATACCGTCATCACGTAAGTGGTGCACACAATGCTACACACTCATACACCCGCGCAGCCGTATATCCAACCATGTAGGAGCACACATGCATCACTACGGAACAGCGAGCACACATGCATCAGCTACACAACAAAAATGTTGGATCTCACTAAACTAAATACTGAAGGATTAAATTAATGGGATAATTCCAATTCTCGTAACATGCACATCCACCTTGAACAAATGGGCACTTGTATAGCTTGTAATAGAAGCACTAATCTATCTTGTATGATAGTCTTGTTGATTAGATATAGCAAGGCTTGGTGATCAACATAAAACACAAAGGGATCACCATGCCTAAGCTATGCACCAAACCCAAATCCTCTCACTAAGTGATGATATAGCTATGCACACATGTGAACCTAACATTTTTTAGACTGATGTAATACATGGGATAACCCACTTATCCTTTTGAGCCAAGATGACTCCAATGGCATAGCCAAATGTGTCCACATGAAAATCAGTTGTATTTGTTTGTATTTTTTAGTTGTTTGAATGCAGCTGTAAGCTCAATTATGGGGTTGGTTACTCAACCAATATCATGAATGGACTATTGATAGAAGCTTCTGGACCTGATGAATGGCCAGCATATTTCCTACAATTTAGTATGCTCATGCATCCTTGTGACAGCCTCAATTTTTGACTTCTTGTTCATTGTTCCTTATTGGAAACATGATAGCCTAGCAATACATCAAAGCCACAAAAAGACACACTTTGTGGCATTCAAAGAGATATGATTCCTTTTAAAAAATGTTATTTGTAGGATAGCATCTAGGATGGGATTCTTGGGTTGAGTAGACACACAAATTATCCAACTAGATGGCAACAAACTCAGTTATTTTTTCTTGAAAGGTATGTTGAAAAATTGATGGAGCATTACATATCGCAAATGGAATTACCAATACAAGTGTGAGATTCCCATGTAGCAACTGTAGTTATTTTGTTTATTTTCTCAAAATCCAACCACTACATCGGTATCTCATCTCCAACCACCTAGCTATTATATTATCTATAGAAGGTATAAGGAATAGATCAAGTAGAGTTTAAGCATTGAGTTTTTTATATTATCCATGCATTTGTGGATCATGTCAACTTTTTAGGTACAACCACAATAAAAAACACCCAATCACTTCTATTGATAGCATAAATCTAAGGAGCTAGTCAAGTTTTGCCTTTATGTACTTAGTGTACTTGCTTATACCTTTGTTGCTTCACTAATTTGGCATCTTCTCTACCAAGTGATGCAATGCTGGCAATCTTAGGAGTACTCCTAATTGTAATTCAAGCAAAGATGTCCTTGTACTTGGTGCTTGGCACAAGAGCACTAACTCTAGTGCTTGGCTAACTTTGACTATGTGAGATTCTTCCTTATTTCGTAGCTTAGTTCTTGTACTAGCTCAAGGATCAAATCACTGGCTTCTAGTTAGTAGATAGTAGTACTCAAGATCTCCTCAATCTCTCATACACCCTCCTAAACTCTGAGGAAATTATTGAGGTACAACTCTTTCTACTTGGTGATTTTATCATCTACTTGAGCTTGCTTAAGATATATTTCCACTTGAAATATGTCAATCTCATCCACAGTGGGGATCGATTCATTTCCATTGGGTTAGTGTCCACATCTTGGGAAATTGTTTCCCCAATCTCCAAGTTTTAAGGTCTACTACCAGTCAAGTTTTAGACATAGTTCTGCATGAAGGTCTCCTATGTTCTTAGGGTCACTTGGTAGTTGGATTGTCCTATGTTCTTAGGGTCACTTGGTAGTTAGATTGTCCTGTGTTCTTAGGGTCACTTGGTAGTTGGATTTTCCTATTGCATGTTTTATGCTTTATGTCTGTGGCTTTAAGGAAGTGGGATTTAGTGTTTAGGATGGAGAAGATTTCTTTGTTGTGCTTGTCCTTTGCTGCGTTTGTGTAGAATAGGTGTGGAATTTCATGTTTGTTTGTGGGTGTGTATACGGTGGTAAAGAACATTCAAGAACATCAAATCTTTGTGTATTTGATTCCCAATTTTAATGTTCTTTAAAGCTTCTAAGAATTTGATGTTATTTTGACGCATAGGCTTTTTCAGTTCATAGTATTTTATATAGTCTTTCCAGATGCAAGGTAGCATGGACAATGTTGTAGGATTTTTTGAAAAGATCCATGCGTCCTTCGTTGGGCTTGCTTGGAATAAATCCCCACAAAGTATTACATCTAATCCACTGAAGGGTTCCAAGTGATTGTGTTTTATTTCACACAAACGCATGTCTCCTACTGCAATGAAAGTGTTTTGTCCAATGAGGGAAACCTCATCAATAAATACTAAGTCAAAGTTCTTGTAGAGTGCCGAGAGCATTTGTAGTGTTTCTGTAGAAAGGCATTTGTACATGCATGTCATGAGCGGTAAGTGAAGGGTAGTGTATAGTTGTCCCACCAACATTATATGTTGCCTTGTCGGTGTATGCTAGCACTAGAATTATTGCGAGATTGTAGTCATATAAGATGTACAATATGATGCAGCTCCATGGGGATTCAAAATGAATTGCAAGTTAGTATTTGCTTCCCACAATTTTGACAAGGTTGGGTTGAAGTTGTTTGTGAATATATCCTTAGGCTGACATTGTAGGAAGATTGTGGCTTGACCAATGCTTGAACGTAACGTTCTTATGTAATCTTCTTCATTAAGGCCAAGTTTTTTATGTACTCTTTATAAGTTAGCTGTAGGATATTCGGGTTAGCTCAAAGGTTTGAGACACGTTTCATTTGCTCTTTATATTTCATGTTCGTTTCAACTTGACTTAGAAGGCTTAGAAGCTTAGTTGTTTGCATAGGAGGTAAAACGGCATGCCTTTCCTCTTTTTTTGCAAGTATTTTTATGTTTATGGCATTGGATGTCTAGTTTTGGGAGATCAAGATTTGAAATGTCACAACTGATCTATTTGTCAACAAAGTTTTCTATTTCAATGTTTGTGGAGACTTCGTATATGGGTGATTGTTCAACCCAAAGCAAACCATGATCATGTTGGCTACCATGATTTTGAAATTCTGTGACAAAGTAGAAGTCTTGTACTTTGCCTACAATTGAAGGCTCTTGCTTTAAGAGACACTTGAGTGCCTAGAATCTATGCATGTAATACTATGCCATTGTTATTGGTTCTTGCCGAATTAAGTTTATTTTTTTTAGTGTTTCATTATTTTTGTCTTGAGTGACAGATTTATGCTCAATCACCTCCAAGCATTGAATCAAAGGTGCCCATTGTTTCTCTACACAGCTCATAGAGTTATGAAGAATTTGGGAGGGCCTAGTTGGTGAACCATGGTAAAGAGGTTCCTTTTAAGTTTCAATTTGTAGTCTGATGATGTTCATAGACAGGCGAAGTCACGGTACCCAATGTTTGAGCATAGGAGTCGCTCTATGTTAGTGTTCTCAAGTGCGTCCCTTTCTTTCAATGTACGACCACACAATTGTGCTTTTCGCATATGCACCCATGTTGAAGACAAAATCTAGCATACCATTATCTTCATTGTTTTAAAGAAAATGTTTTTAATGGACATTGCGAATCGTCGATCTTTGCTAGTGAATTCCCAGTGCGCTATTTCTTGGTATGAAGTACACTTTGGCAAATTGTACATGCGTGCGTGGCCATAGAAGATCTTTGGAAAAGCTAGTTCTTCGCAGTACTTATCTTTGAAAATTCCTATAGGAGACAATCCTTCTAAAGGTGCAATAGCAATGGATCGATCTTAGAAGATATTTGGAAAAGCTATTTCTTCGCAGTACTTATCTTTCAAAATGCCTAGAGGAGAGAATCCTTCTGAAGGTGCAATAGCAATGGATCGATCTTCTAAGTCAATTACTTGTTGTTTCGTATAAAGACCATGGACTGGCGTGTCAGTTTTAGTGTCATCGCAATTTTCATGTGAATTGTATGGGGCAATGCAGTCTTCATTTGCACAATCTCTTTGTAAAGATTGAATGTGTTCCAACCAAATAGAATTCATTTGAATGTTATTTTGTTCATACAAAGGAGCTTGCAAGAGTTCCTTCAAAGCACGCATTGTTAGTGTGGGTCGCACCAAGCCAGTCATGTAATTATGTGTGTTTTCCAATTTTCTTTTTATAGCAACTATGGTTGTAGCGCCATTGGTGATGAATCTCGAAAGAACTTGTTGCGCTCTATCAACATCACAATGCTAGCTTTAAGGCCATATTGATCGTCGAAGCTAAGCTCTCGTATTTGTGTGAATGGAATTCATATTGATATCAGCCATGCTTCATTGTCATTCAATGTGCTAGTGAATGGTGTTTTCTTTGCTAGAACCATGTTCTTATGACAATATGTGGGGATGACATTTTGTTTAAGAACTTTGAAGCAAGAATTACATAAACTTTTTTGCTTAAGAGGGATTTCTTTGGTAATAATGTCGTTTTGAATCATTAAAGTACACATTTGTGGTTTGGGCATTTTGAGCTTTGATAGAAAAATCAAAGTGTTACAACATACTCAAAGATGTGGTGAGTCTTGGATTGCTTTTGCATACTTTGTAAGAGCTTTACTTGTTTCTCTTTTTCTTTTTCTTAGCTTCTTAGAGGTCTTCCATCATATTGTTTGTTGTTCATTAATTATTGTAGTATTTGTTTGCAAATGAAGTTCTACTTGATGAGCATATTAAGAGGTGTTGATGTGTGGTTGGTGTTCACAAGAAGTGCATCTTTCATTCTATAGACCTTGCATACCACTGATTGAATAGGATACTCTGGATTGTCACGGTTTGCAATGAATATAGTTCCTATTTCTCTAGCACTAAGACTTGGGTGAAGCTGAAGAAGAAGTGCAAGGTCTACTTCATGCTCTTATTTCCAAGAGACATATTGTTTCTTTTTTTTAATTCAAGCAAAGGGGAGATTTCAATTAGAGTCATCGTTTCATCAAGAAGAATTGTATGGTCTTGTGCAGTTTCACGAAATACTACATGATAGCTTTTGTGCACATTGGTTGTTGTACGTCAAATTACCTTGAATGAATGTTGGAATTCTTGGGATGCATTACTCAGAGAGCTATATATTAGCGCTCTAGAACTAGAAATGTTGGCTAACATGCCTCCAATGTACTTTTTAGCAATGCTCTCATCATGCACATCAAAGTCGACACTTTTAAGGGCATTCCATGGACAATTGCTTGAGTTTGCTTTTTGAATAATAGAACATGTAAGATTGTTTAATAAAAGGAAGAGTACGTTTGCAAAGTAGCAACTAATTAAACACTTAATAATGTCTACTTTTTGTGGGTTTTCATCTAGGAACCTCTTATTTGTAGAAAGATCGCATGCATCTAAATTTTGGAGCATTTCTTTTGCATATGAGATGTCCATTACAAAATATTTGTTAATGAATAAACAACACACAACCAAATATATGTTGCCAATGCAAAGAAAAGAAACTATGGGTTACTTGAAAAAAGATAAACAGTGATTGCTTCTTCAAAAGATTACAAGGTTTTCAAAAGCATCAAACACTTGGCTCAAAGCCAATAATGTGACCTAAACTATTCACAGCCAAAGTACGCTTCATGCAATGGAGCATTGAACACATGCGGAGAGTGCTTTCACTGTGCAAGACTAGGAAGGGAGCCTCCAATGCTAATATGATGTCCACGTGGCTACCGCAGAGGTGGACAATGACTTCATCTCCTCCTCATTGAACTATCTTCCTAGTCAAGGTTGCAATTCGTGTGATAGCTTGTGCTTGGTTACAAGTGTAGCTGAAAGGGCATTGTAGGTTGCGACTGACTTGTGTACCAGTGCAAACTTCACAAGCATACTCCGTGAGTTGCGAGTTGAGATTGGTGAATTCAAGCAATCCACTCACTTGTAGAGTAATAATACAATAACATTAGTTGTGAAAGTGCTAATTCATAGAACATACTTGAGAATACAAAGAAGAGCTTACCATGCGGCCATATCCAAGGTTCCCAACTTGCGTGACAAAAACTTGTGTGAGTTGCTCTTTCTTTGGACTGTCCGGTACATTTGCTAAGATAGTGAAGTCAAAAACACAAAAGGTGTTTCTAGTTGCCATGAATGACACATTTTTCAATGTGTACATCACAATACCTTCCTGATTGTACTCTTGCACTAGATGTGTGAATAGCCCCTTACACTCATTCAAAAAAGTGAGCTGCAAGCAAAAAAGCATTTAGAATCTTGGTCATTAAAGTCACACTAAAGTTAATATACAAGTTCTGTGTTTGTTGGACTTACTGCAGCACGGTCTTCATTTCTAGGCCCATTGGCAATAATGAGTTGGTTTGCAACTCCCCCATCCATGTCTACTTTTATGATCACAAATGATATGGTTCCCATAGCCATATTTATCTGCTTCAATGATACAAAAGGCACATACTTAGCAAGCTTGTGGTCATTCATCAATGTGATGGTTCCTTCAAAAGGCTCTCCCTTCATAATGCTTATGGTAGCATCAAGGTGAATGGAGTAATTTGACGTTCCTCCTTCCCCAATGTTGCGCTTAAGAACTATTGTGCTTTCTATTCCATAGAAGAATTCTACCCTTGAATTCTTCTACATATGAATGGGACACAAAAAATGTTACCGTGTTGCAATTGTGCATATCAATGAAGTCTGCTCACAAGCAAATTGGATAGTCAAGATCCTTAGCTTTGTAAGTCCCATATTTGACTAGGAATTCACCTTCAAAGGCGAACCTATGATTAACGCAATCAATGAGTTGCCATATGTATAGCAATGGAAGAGAATTAGCACCCTCTATTGTTCCTTTGTTGATTGGGGCCATGGCTTGAAGGTTTGGATTATCATAGTTTGAAGGCAAGGTTTTTGCTTCTCCCTCAACACCTTCAACTTTGGAGTTTACATCCTCTTCACTGGATCTCTTTGAAGTTGCACATGCTTTACTTGCTGCAATTGTATTTGAAATTTTATTTAGCAAAGACATATGCAAATTGCTTGTTACTATGACTATGTTTTCAAACTTAATTGCTTTAACAATTGGCTAATATTATTAGGTGACTATAACTTTTCACATGAACTCCAATGAAATAAATTGCAAAACAACTACAGAAATGAATTCTTTTCAACAGCCTTACTAAAGCATAAGTTCCCAAGAAAGGAAAGAGAAGAAAACATTTCTAACATGCGCTACTAACATAAGCCCAAAATAATGTCCAACTATCTTCTTCAATGTGTAAAGAAGATAACTAAAAGCTTTAACGAAGCAAGTAGCAAAGTAAAATTATATAGAATGGCATATAACAGGAGTCCATTGTCTGTTCTAAAAATAAACACAGTAATAAAATGTCATTTCTAAATCACAATGTGTATTTCATGCCCATTGACTAAATTAGAGCGTCACAATGTTTCTTCTGCGTTTTGTTGGGATGCGAAACACTAAACCATCGTCATAATATTTCTTCCACGTTTTGTTGTGATGTGAAACACTAAACCATATGTTCTAAGCCTAAGGCAGAGCAGCGTGGCTTATTCATAACAAATACTGCCTACTTCATGGATTTCCAAATCCATTAGCTAAAAACAACGGCAATCTAGAACACCCACTGTATGTGCAACACTAAACCATAGTCGCTTGTTTGAGTAGAAGGTACCTGCAAAACGTTCATCTATCAATAATGTACGCGAATTGACACAGATTCTAAATGCATAGAATATTGAACATACAGTGGTCACTGCTTACCTTCTGCATAAGCTTGTTTTACCACTGCACGGAAAGATTTCGTTTCGTTGATTTGTTGATCATCGTCTCGCTGATTGTGCTTCCAGGTGTGGCGCTTTTGCTGTACCGGTAACCATCACTGGAGTTGCATACGAAAAAGCTGTGCGATTCTGCTCCAAAGTCATCTCCTTTGCTGGGCTATGAGACTCTGAAAAACCATTTCCATGAATCCTCATCTTCTGAGCACGGACGATATCCATGCTACTGGCTCAGACCTTACACAAAACGTTACATCAAACACTATGTTGTCCACCTCTGTGTCTGCCTTGACTCCTTTTCCATACCTGGTCTCCAACTATGTTGCAAAAAATCAAAGCGAATCAGTAGACCACCGATATGTAAAACTCTAGAATGCAGGAGCAATTCAAAGCAAAGTATGAAACGACAAGATGAAGTATGTAAAACTCTACAGTGCAGGAGCAATTCAAAGCAAAGTATGAAATGACAAGTTGAAGTAGAAGTAGAAAGAGAACGGGGACTTTTTCCGAATACGTTCGTCTCTGTGTCCATAGCCTCAGGAACGTTTTTGAAATCTACCATCTGAGAACGTGTAGACAGCATGCAAGCAGATCAACCAGACAAAAAACTTCTCAACACAAACACAATCAACTACAATTTATAGGCAGTTCACACCATGCGATCACTCTGTGGGATGACAATCATCCATTTACGGGGAAAATCCTCTTCTTCATTAGCGAATCTTCTTCGGAATGAGACAGAGACCGCATGCAACTTAAAAAACGTTGATTTTTGCTAAAAAAGGCCACCGAAATTCGACGAGCAGCTCCCCAAAGTTCACTCCCACTTGAATACCACAACAAATCAATTCCTAGAAGCATTAATCCATTCTGCACTCCAGTCGGCCAGTCAGACGCTCCTGCTAAATTCTGTTTACAAAAAGAGATCTCCATAGATTGTTGTACAGTACCGCCACTACATACATCCAATCACTGCAAAGGCACATTAATCAAATCTGCAAAGCGTGTTAGCAATCATAGACTTATCCAATGTTTACTTGAATGACAATTAAGCAGGAGGGTCCCATGCCCATGTGATTAGGGTGGAAAACCAATAGTAAAATTCCACGTGTCTTTGAAAATAATGAAAAACATTCATTTTACCTTTTGCAAGAAGATCAATCATCATTATACCCTTCCCACACTAGGGCAGGCCAAAAAGGTGGAGAATTTTCATGGGATAAAATAGAATACTCACATGCTACTCCAATCAATGCATGCCAAAAGAAAGAGCACTCAACGATGCAGTGTATCTAGAGATGCCGAGTTTATCTTCGCACATTCTTTTCAAATTGTTTGTATGTCTGTGAATAGCAAGGAGTGGTCTGACCAGCATGCGAATATTGTCCCTCCTTGTGCACTGTGTGTTGGTCTGTTTGTCCAGATGTGGTCGAGAGTTGATCCATAAATGGTTGTTGGGTCTTTTACTATTTGTTGAAGCTTGTAATGCGACACAAAAAAAGATTTCATGTCGCATTACAAGCTTTTTGCATTGTAGTCCATGTTGAAATCTCCTACTAGGTATGTCATTGTGGTTTGTGGAATTGTTTGTAATATGTTTTGCAGATGTTCTTGTAGTCTGGTTGTGCTTTTTGTGGGTGACTAGTATATGTTGAAGATTGCGATATCCTCATTTTTTTTTGTTTTGAATATTGTTGTTAAGCATTGGAAGTTGTCTCCATTTTTTCCTATTTTTGTTGTAAGTAGAGGGAGTGTTTATAGTATGTTGTTGTTCCCACACCCGTGTCGACGCAAGGCTCTTTGAATCCTAGTAGTTTGATGACCCCGTTGGCTCGTGTTCTCGTCTCTTGCATGCATAAGATCATTGCATTGAGTATGTCTTCGCAATGGAGGATATCCTTCGCATGTTCCCACATTGATCTTGTGTTCAGGCATTGTAATGTCGGTTGCTCTTTCCCTTCGTCTTTTGTGTCTTTATGCTCGAACACCCATCCGCATTGGCTCCTAGTTGTTGCTTCTCTTGTTGGACGTGCACATCCACCCTGATCTGTTTTTTTCTAGCTTTGACAGTAGGAAAAGGCCGGTTGGGTAGTGCACTCGTGATAGTGCTATGTAAACCAATCCGTGACTTTTTATGCCTGAGGGGTCAAAATCTATCGTGCCCAAGGTCAGTCCTTGCAAGACCAATGAATGGTGCACCCAGCTACCGGCTTTTGCTTTCTTGTAATGCTGTTGAGGTGGTTCTTACCAACTTGGAATTCTTTGGCAACCTGTGTGATTGGGTTCCATTGTAGCTATGTGTTTCCAATGTACAGGTACTTGTTGCTTGTTCTTATCTTTGCCCCCACACGAGGATTGAAAATTTTGATCCAAACCACTGCTGGCTTTGTAGTGCTTGTGCTTCCCTTGAATATCCCATCCACACAATTGACAATGTCGTCACTTGTGTTTAGATTGCCCGCACATATTTCAACAATCATTCCCTCCTTGCGGCGCAACTATTTGTGTAGTGAGGCCGTTAGCCTCATGTCTATGGAGATGTTTACTCTCGCTTGCTGCAGGTTTTGTTCCTAATGTCTATCGCTTCCAAAATGTGAGGTGGATTGCTGATGGTCTCGAAAACATAGTCATTGTGTTTGTTTTTCATTGCGTTGGTGTAGAAGAGGTGTGGGACAAGGTGTTTCCTCGGTGGTTCATGGAGGTGCAAATTATTCAATGTTTTCAAGTCTTGATCTATTTGAGTTCCTGTCCTTATCATGTTTAGTAGCGTGAGAAAGCCTGTGTTGTTTTGGCACATGGGCAGGTCAAGCTAGTAGTAGCGCATGTGTGTCCTCCAGAACAATCCGAGCAATGTTAATGTTGTTGCTTTCTCCATAAATATCCATGAGTCCTTTGTTGGGATCGCTTAGTAAAGGTCACCACCGCAGATGTGTGGGCTTGACGGTGACTCACATGTCATGGGGATGTTAAAGAGATGCCGATGGAGTCTCCACTCCAAGCTACTTCGTATGAGAGCAATCCAAGGCACAAGCCATCTGCAAGTTTCACTCAAGCGGCCTCCGGATTGTTGCAATGTGTTTCCACACGAGAAAGAGGGAAGGGGGAGAGGGGAGAAGGGAGGGGGAAGGACAAGGGAAGAGGAGAGTGAAGGGGGATGGAGTGGCAAACACAAGGGCACTACAATGGAAACAAGAGAACACCCAAACACTCTCTTGGAAGAGAAGAGGGAGCTTGTATTCAAACTTGTGCAAACAACAATGAAGACCAAAGTCCACACTTTGGCCTTTTATACATGTCACCTTTTGAAGGGAGGGCCAACCCTTTTCCTTTTAGCACTCTCCTTCTCTTTACAACCAAAGGCTCTTGGGCCCGTAGTGTGCCAAGGCATATTGCTATTCTTTCCATCTCTCCCTACTAGCAGAAATAGCACTTGTGTTAACCATATTAGAGCACTTGGGACAAACCTGGCATTAGGAGGTGGTCCTCGGTTCCCAAATAGCGCTTGTATTAGCCTTGCGCCTCCAAGGCTTAAGGGATTTGGGGCTCAAACTCCCTGAGCACCCTCACGGCTTAAGTCTTTTGGGGTTCGAGCCGCATGAATGAGGACCAAAACCTAGAGTGGTGAGGCTTAACTTCCGCGAGACACTTAACAGCAGCTTGCAACTGGAACATATAACCTGTGCACACTGCTTGTACTCTTTTGCCTCCGGGTATTTGGGGATCAAACTCTCTGAGCTTTGTACTCTTTCCATGGCTATTTCCCTGTGATGTAGGCAACCCATCATGTGGAATGACAATATTTTAGATGATCATGGCAGACCACTGGGTGCCTCACTCTACATGCAGTGGTCCAGGTGGGAGAGGGGACCTGCATCTTCTATGGGGTCTTGGAAAGCTTTCCACAGGCTTCCAGAGGAGACCAAATCAAGGTTGACAGGACATCTCAGAGGGAGTGCAGGGAGGATCTTGCAGATTGAGGTAGCCCTTCCAAAGGTTTGGGTAGACACTGATGATATGCCACTCACTTCCTCCACTTGGGCAGGTACTTTTTCTAGAGGCGGTGTTCTGCTTTAGGTTTTGGCCTTTCAAGATGCACAGGAGGATGCTTTGGTTTTTAGTGTCTAGGATGGTGGCAGATTGCTCAGGTCCACAGAGGACATCTTGCTTGAGTCTGCTTTTCAGCCTATCAGGGTTGTAGGTCTTTTGGTGTAGGGATCAGATTCAAAGTGGTTCCTAGACCCAGACCTCTGGCTACTCTCCACTGGGTCTTGGAGGCTCTGGCTCTATGGGGGAGTTCCCATCAGGTATTTGCAGTGGGACCTTGGAGAGTGGGAGTGGATTGACGCAGGGCATCGAGAGAAGAGCATCCCCTTCTTTCGTTACACGATCAGTAATGCCAGGAGATATCAGCTCAGTAGTAGAGGTTGGAGACCTTCCAGAGTTCCTCATTGGGAGACTTTTGATATCACTGTGGAGGAGACTCTAGAAATCCCACAGGAATAGAAAGATCACTATCTTCTTTTGGCTTTCTATCCATGGTGGGATTGCAATGAACCTTTGGAGGTCTAGGTTCAGAGCCGACCCTACTTGCCCTCGATGCCTTTCTGCTTCAGAGACTATTCAGCATTGCTTATGGGATTGCAGACAGGCGAGGATGATTTGGATGGGGGTAGCCAGGATTTTCAGTCACTTTGCCCACTCCCCATTTTTTATGACATGGGGCTCAGTGGCTTGGCTTTCTCTTACAGGACCTCAGGTTTTCTATGAGAGATTTGACTCCTCTCGGGCCATTTCGGTTCGATGTCATCACATTGAGTCCTGTTCGTTGGATGTGGTACCACACCTTCCTTTTACAACTGTACATGCCTTTGTGGATACTTCTTGGGAGATTCTAGTGAGCATAGCATCCTGACATATCTGGAGAGTTAGATGCACAGAGGCTTTGGAGGGTACTCAGGTTCATCCCTCATACACATTGGCTAGTATCTGGACAAACACTGTACATACTTTGATGGCCATATGGACGGGTATGCAGGGAGACTCCCGTGCAGCCTCAGCTAGGAGGGCTTCTTTCTTCAGGGAATGGAAGGATTCTCCTTTCTTCTCTGAGACTACTACAGGGTTGAGGTGGCACTTACAGCCTCAGCCTTGGTTGTTTTCCACCTCACTCTGAGGGGTTTTTTATTTATCCTTATGATTTCATGATGTATTCCGCTTTGAGCTTGCTCTCGCGGGTTTTGTATCTTACTTAATAGAAGTCTTTTTCTTGGAAAAAAATGTGCATGTTGCCTACAATCATTGGCCTTGTGGTGTCAGCTAGGAACCTATAATCTGTGCGCATTGCCTGGATGCTTTGGCCTCGAGATATTTGGGAATCAAACTCCTTGAGTTTGGGCTATACTCCTTCCATGTGCACATTGCCTGCAATCATTGGCCTTGGGGTATTTGGGGATCAAACTCCCTGAGCTTGTCTGTTAAAGTAGATCAGGAAGCTTAATCACCTCTAATCATTGATTACCCTGCATTCGACGACTGTACTCTATGGATGTTAACATGTCCACCTTCCTGTTGTTGTTGATCCGTCCTTGGGTCAGTCGCACTCGAGGAGGTGTGTGTTGAGGACTATCTATAGGATTGCATAGCGGTCCCAGTTGTCGTGAAGTGAGGCGAGTGAGGTACGAGCGATACTTCCAAAAATGGGTGGCGTTCATATACTCGTACGTGTAGATGTGATGTCCATGGAGATTGTGGATGCGGAGGTAGAGGCAAAGGTCCTGGATTTGCATAGGACCGACATTAGGATTGAAGACAATCTGGTTGTTCAAATTATGGAGGCGGTCATCTCGATGGGGCGACTATGGGTAGGGAGGTCACAGAGGAGTAAGAGGAGGAGGCAGTTGGACCGCTGCTATGACGACGGGATCTGGAACTGAGCCATACACATCGTTGAATGATTGGAGGCAGAAGCAAAATCCCTCCTAAGTCATTTCTTTAGGGAAGTTATACTTTGGAACGTTGTACAACATATTGGGGTCCTTCGTCTAGAGTTCTCTAAATTGGGCTCAAGTCCATTATCATTCCATTGGCATATACAGGGGGTGGATTCGGCAATCGACATGGGCATTGTGGTAGTAGCGCCAAAATTTCTCCAGCTTCAAGAAGGGGAGTCGCCATTGTGGCTATAGACCAGCATCTGCATCAGTTGTTGGGACTGAAACATCAGGGGCAATGCTATATTGTCCTCTTGTGCACTTTGGGTGCATGTATCCCCATTCATCAAAGAACTGCGTGATGAATTGTGTGAGGGAGCACACCACTAGGATTTCGTATAGATGGAGGTGGGAGCCCTCGAGTTGGTGCTTCCAATGATGCATAAGCACACTGTTGGGGCAGCTCCTAAAATGATTGCAAGTCAGGGCACCATTGCACATCTTCAAGGGGGGAAGCAGGAGGAGCTGGTGGAGCTTTGTCATCTGCAATGGGCATGGGTTCCAACTTTGCTGTGCCTGTTGGCATTGTCGCTTTAACTACCTGTAAAAAATGGACTGCCTTGAGCACCATGTTGAAGGTTGCATCAGGAAGGTCGACCAAAGCAGTAGAGGAGATGTACGGGGAGGTCTCGTGCTATGCTATGGTGGTGTTAGAGGCGTTAGATGAATACTCGGGAAGTGTTGTCCGAGGGAGGGGAGGTTGTGTGGCTTGTTGGGTGGGTTGGGTGAGATCCAGAGGAGGTGGTGGTGGAATTTTGACAAGAGAGGCGATAGCATTAAAGATGGCAATGGCTTCTTAACCATCTTTCTCAGTTAAATCCTCGGGGTATGCTATGTGAATTGTTTGAAAATTTCTCACCAAGGACTCAAGTGAGTCTTGGAGAACTTGTAGCACCCTATTGAAGAGGATTATTATGCCGAGGGGGTTGTAGGGTGTGGATTGGAATGCCACAAGGTGCCCTTGAGATTGGATTGCAGAGGCTCGGCCATAGGTTTGCATCCAATTAATGTCTACTTGTAAACTTTTGGGTGTGCAGGCCCACGGCATGAGTTCCTTGGGCTTTGCAATTTGCATCACGTCATCGTCCATAGGATAATTAAGGGACTTCGTGAGATGATGCGGCACCAAGCCTGAAATTGAGGAGGATGGGATGGGTGGCTAGAGTCTCGAGGTCGGAGGGGCGAGGAGAGAGAGAGAAGTGGGTTGGAGATCTAAGGAGAAGTATGACATGGCTAGGATGGGGTGGCAATGGTCGAGGTTACAGCAGAGGATGGATTGGAGGGCGTTAGGCGGAAGTGGAGTTGTGAGGTCTAAGTGGAAGATGAGGTTTTGTGTGCGGAGTGCGTTGAAGTGCATTTGGAGGGTTTAGGGCATTGTGCGTGGTGAAAGTGTGTATGTGGAGAACTGTGCGGAGACCTCCCTGTACATTCGAAACTCTTGTTGCTCCCAGTCTTCCAATCCTGACTCCTCTGATTGGAGGACGTGCTATCATTCGTTCTCTACTTGGAGGGAAACCATGAGTTCCCTTTCTTGTGTCAAGAGATCCTGTAAAGTTGGATCTATCGTTCTTGGTGCTCTTGTGTTCTAGCGTACTGCGCCTTTTGCTCCAACGTTGTTTGCAGGCCATATTATACCTTGTCGACCTGGTCCATGAGAGTTTGGACCAGGGATTCACTTGTGCCAAGGTCATCTTTGAGCTTTGTAAGGGCTAGCTCGAGCTCTTCAGCTTTTGCATGGTACTCCTCTGCTCTTTGTACTATTTCTTGACCCGTGGCTTAGGTTGCAACCATTACAGATTGGCTGTCATGCACAGAGAGTTGTGCCTGAAGGAAACTAGCTGAGAGCTATGAGGCTTGTTTCTACCTCCTCTGCAAAATTGTGCGTGCGACTTGTGGGAGCTATGCCGTGGCCTCAAATAGGTGTTGTTTCATTAGGTCCGCACTCAATAATTGATGGGCCGACATGTGGCTATAGCCACCTGGTGCCCTATATTGGGGCGCGTTGCAAAACTATAAGGCCTCTACTAGGCCTATCCATGGAGAGGAAGAGGTGCCGGTGGTGAAGGATGTTGTGTCCTAGGGGGTTGTGGAGACCAAGAGATAGGGCACAGCGGGGGTGTTCGGTGTGGTTGTGGCTCGTGGATGGAGGCCAATGGTGATTTTTTCTTCACCTTGGAGGTCTTCGATGAAGATGGGCTCCTCCTAAACCCGTTTGCCTTTGTTCTAAGAATCCGCCTACTGCTGGAGTCGCAATTGTTGGCACATGAATTCTTGCATTTGGCGGTCCTCATATTGTGCGAGTAGCTGACTTGGGTTTGGTTGCACATGCCCAGCCGGAGTGGCATTGGGCATTGTCCTTGCTCACTTAGGCTTGACCTTTGTCTCTTTAGGTTCTTTCAGTGCTGGCCTGTATGCTGGCCTGTAGCAGATGTTTCGGCCAACCCCACTGGTGAATGCTACTGCAGCAAGTAGTAGAGAACCATCATGTACAACATGGGGTTTTCAATAACTTCCCCGTGTGTCTTGAGGTCGTCCCTCATCTGGGTGCAGAAGTAGTCTACCCAATTTGTATCCTAGGGCTCCATAATAGCGCAGTAGTGTATTGGGCACGATGGACTGATGGTGGTCCATGTGCTTGACTTGTGTGATCCATTGCAAGGCTCTTGTCGGCCTTTCAACCTCTAGCTTGTGAATGGCAAAAAACTGGAGTCGGCCCTTACTCTTCTGGTGGTCATAGTGGTAGACCTTGCTGAGGGCGTCCAGCTTCTTCTTCATGAAGTACTTCTTGTTGACGACCGGCAAGCCGAAGGCTGCATGTACCACATCTTGATTGATTTGGTAGTGGTGGGCATTGCCTACTACATCTCATAGGATGCCAACGTTGGTGTTATTGTTGTACGTCTAGAGGAATTCTGCCACCAGTAGCTTCATGTCTAGGTGGCATGGGAGACAGTCTGCCACTCTAATCAGGCCAGCGACTTTGAGTGCATCCTCCATTGCTGGTTCCTTCAGTGCTACATATGATGCTGCTGTATGGTAGTAGAGGGTGTAGACGTGGCCCTCGTAAGCAAAGTGTGAGTGCACAACACACTCATCCAATTCTTAGAGCCATGCTTCTCCCAGCAATGAGCATGATTGGGATCGCACGACATTATACTCGCTTGCTATTGGAGCTGGGGTGTGCTTTCTTGATCTCCAAGGCAATGTATGAGCTACTGTTGTACCCTCCTAGGTGGCCTATCTGTTGGACACTTCTTCGTCCCCTTGCAAGTCTTATATGGGGACCTCGGAAGGCATGTAGATCGTCGCAAAAGGAGTGCTTTCGGAATCAGAGGGGCCAGTGGCCTGTGGGATAGGGTGGGGGTGGAGTCCCAAGTCCATTTCGAACTCGAAGAGCTTGTGTTCAAGATCCATCGAAAAGAGTGATGGGCAGTTGAGTGATGAGGGAGTCGATGGACTAGGAAGAGTGGGAGGACATAAACAAGCTATTTTGGATGGCAGTGGAAGAAGGCAAGAGGCTGTGAGAATTCTAGGCAAATTTTGCAAGAGTTTTGGGGAAACTGCTATGGCGATGACCCGGTGGGATAGGGCCTATTTATATAGATTTTGCATCCCCATAGCCGATGAGATCTTTCTATAGTGACAGTCGGTGGGGTAAGTCGTCGGCGACAATCAGTGGGATACTCGAGGGCGACAATCGGTGGGATCCGGGATATGAAAAAGACTGCAACTGGCATGATACAGGATGGCAACGATTGGTGTAATCTGACGATGGCGACCAGTGGTGGGATCCTTGGCAACGATCGACGTGATATCATGTTGGTGGTGACAGTCAGCATGATCATTCTTTGGCAACGATCATCGGGATATGGGATGGCGACGGTCGACGGGATACATCTATAGCAACAACTGGCGGGATCCTGACTGTGTAGAGAAGTAAAAGAAAGAGAGGGGGGGTGTGAAGGTGAGTGGGAGAGGGAGTGCGTGGAGTGCATTTGTGTGGTGTGAGACTGATTGTGAGGCTAGCGTGCAAGATGGTGAACAAATGCAAAAATGGACATACTGACCCTAATCACCTAGTGTTGACTGTGGATGTGTGTGTGTGTGTGTTCGGCAGTGACGTGGGCTGCGGGGCATCAAGTGAGATGCCTACTATACAAACTCACCTAGAACTGGACTTGATGATTATGAGAAATGTGGTGTGGGCAGATGCTGTGTGGCCGCATAGTGTGTTAGAAGCCAAGTAGAGTAAGTGTCTAGCTCATGCTTACCTCGGACGCTAGAGGCACATTGGTGTTGGGCTTAGTTGTTGCAGCATGGTCCAATTTCTTAGGGGAAGTGGGTTCTTGTGAGACTGCCCTCAGCATAGACCCTTACTTTCGTGAGTAGGACGGTACCATTGGAGGTGGTACGATCACAATTACTTTCAAGGTTTGCCTTCAGAATTAGAGGGTGGTTCTTGTGTAACACCTCACAGGGGAGGGGTCTTTGTTTGCGCTGCTCCTCCCTGGCTACCCTTAGCGATATTTGTCTTGAGTCAGACTATTCATGGGGTAATATTTGTACTCGGTACTTTGGAGTTGGTCTGTTGTATTTGGTTTGTCAGTAGGTTCTTGTGGTGCTACATCTCAAGAGGACACAGGCTCTTGTGTTGTTGCCTTCAGAACCTTCGCGGCTTGTACCCTCGACTTCGAGACCCAGGCGACCTTCTTGCCTTGGCCACCTAAGTGTTGGGAGCTGACAGGGTTGTTGGGGGGATGTGGCAGTGGATGAGGTGGATTGGAGCTTGAGGTCAGAAATGCGAGCTTGTGGTGTGGTCTTCTTCTTGTAGCAGATGGTTTCAAAAGAGACGTTCTTGGAGCAACTAGGGTCTTCTATGCCACTTGGACATTCTTTGGGCATCGGGTCCGATTGAAGTGACGTTGGGCACAAAAAATAGCCTCTCGCACTTGTTGTCCACGAATTTCTTGAGACGGTAGTGGTGCTAGAGCGGGCAATGGCATCGGTTTACCACTGCTTCTGGCTTTCTTCTCCCTTCGGGGTGGGGCTTTTGTTGGGGCGTTGGCGATGGTTGGGGCTTCTGGTCCGCCTTCTTGTGTAGCTTTGTTATCGTGGACCGATGAGGGTGGAACTAAAGGAGCAGGACTCGGTCCACATAGCGGGACATAACAAAGATGAAGAGCCACTTGGAATAGAGAAAAATTGTAACCAAGTCTTGTACATCCTATGAATTCAAAATGCACATGTGCCAAGTCACAGTCCTATGAGAAACTATCATCCTACTTGACAATACATGCAAGAGATATATTAGAAGTACTAGCTTCCATGTTTTTCCATTCCTGCATCGAGTTCTCTACTTCCACATCCTCAAAACATATGGCATTTTCAAGGTGTGACTTGGATCACACACTATCACTTATCATCGATATGATCGAGATGGAAAATAACCTTGGGAGTCAAAGAGAACAATCCATAAATAGTTCATGGATCACATGTGCTTTACAAGCACGCATAAAACAAATGCTCCATATGATATAATGTACTCACGTGCTCATAAGAGAAATTTAGGAAATTTGGAAAATTTTCATGATTTTGCAACATTCTCTTTGATCGATATATGGAATTTTGAGAGTGTCTTTTCTACATGGGTTGATGCGTTAAAGGATCTATAAATTTTGTACAAGAAAGAATATATGAATGTTCCTCATGTTTGAAAATGGAAGGTTTTGTCAATGGGAGAGTGATTGTGTATGTATGAGAGAGAGACTATCTTTCTCCATGAATAATACTCATTCAAAAGAAAATCTTCAAAATAAGCATGTCATTGAGCTTAAGCTTAAAAATCATATTAAGTACATGTCTTTAAAATTTCCTCATAAGGAGTGTTTAACCCTCTTCCTCTTCGTCCTCACTTTTATTGCCAATAGTATTATTCTCTCCAAGCCCCAAGCTTTCTTATAAGGCCTTTGAGACAACTATTTTTGGAATCTTCATCTTATCTAGTTTTTGTCCCTTCCTTGGTGTCCAACTCCCAACATGCTCCCAACTATGAGGATCATTTTGATTTCACCTCTAATGCCTCTTCCAATGATCTTCATATGCTTCTGCATCACTCATGCTCTTCTTTCTTGTGATAGGGCCCCATTATTGAATCTTGACTACAAATACTTTAGCAAGTGTCCATCAACATCCAAAATTGCAACCACTAACCATACTGGATATATTGTGTCACACTTGGCCGTACAAGAACAAAATTGTCTTTTGAAACATCAACTTCGAGTTTGGATTCCTTCGTTGGCTTATGGCATTATGGTCCACAATAGTGTCCTTGATAGAGAATCAGTTATGCTGTTTTGTACTAAATGATGAATTGTATTGAAATATTTTCAAATGACCTATATTATACATATGAGCCACATTGTATCATTTATCAAATTTTGGCCCCATATTGACTTTCATCAATGTTTTTATTTGTGTCAAAGTGATGTTTATTTTGATATTTATCAACATTTTTATAAATGCTTATGTTATAAAAAATACCTATGTTTATTTTGGTGCCCAAGAAATATTTCAATGTTTTGTATTTTCTAAGTAAGAAGTGTGGAAAACACGTCAAAATCGATGGTGAGCTAGGCATCCAATCACATATTATGATGTAGAGAAAAAATTGATAGCCTAGTGGGATAACTCGAGGTTGAGAACTTTGAGGTAATCGGAGGATTTGAAGTTTCAATGTATTATAACTTATGAATCATTGAAAGACGGAATTTCGCTTAGTACTATCTTCTTAATTGATCATAATATAGTTGTAAGTTTGATTGATCATGGATCAATATGAAAATGTGGCATGGCCATGTTAATCACTACTGTGTCTTCACTAATGATCAACGGAATCATGTCTTGATGTGTGTTGCTACTCATGTGTTTTAACTAATGGTAGACATCAAGGATTTTTGACGAGACTGTAAAACAAAGATGACAATCCATTCCAATGGCCACGGGTTTGAATGCTAAATTGTGTTTCCTTTAAAAGAAGTCAATTCATTTTAACAAGAGAGTTAGCACTCGTATAGATAGTGCTAGTTAGCTCCTTTGCCCTAAGATGAAGCGTGGGGGGTGCCAGCCTTGGAGTCGATTTTTTAGGACTATTCTTTGGTAGCATATCGAGAAGATTAGACGAGACTGCAGGCCTAGTCTCAATATCCCCCAAGAAAGAACAGGAGGCACTGTAGGGATTGGTAAGAGTCGAACTCGTAACCAGCATAGAAAATATGAGAACGGTAAGGGTTGCATTAGAGACCATGTTGGATGGTCAAGCATAGAAACAATCTCTAGTCTGGTGTTGCTTGGTACAGGATAGGAAGGGACGGGATGGGCTGATGTCGCAAGTATGTAGTGATTTGATTTCTATGCATAAACATAGCTATATATATACATATGCACGTATATATATGTATAATGGATCACTCGTACAGAGGTGGAAGAAACCATGGTGTGCCGTTGAAAGCACATCCAAATGAGACACGAAAAATTGTGTAGATGCCATTGTGCCTCCTCCGCCTTTAAAGAAACTGTCAAACGCCCAACGGAAAAAATCTAAGTAGATGTATGAAAACATTGACCTAGTTGAACCCAGCTGTGTTTAACTTTATGACAGCTGCACTCTTTGAGAACAGAGCGGGGGGGGTCGGTGAGATGGCTTCAACACTGTTACGTACTATGTAGACGTCCAAGATTGTTATTTACTAAATTCTTCTAAATGCTCAAGATATAAGTCGGGTATAAGGACAAGGATGGTACAGAATCCAGATGGTTTCCTGGGTGTTTTGTGGTGCTTGATTAGAGTGAGAAAGCAAGCTCCTTAGAGGATACTTCTTTCCCTACTATAGATCTATCACAAAGTCTATTGCTTTGCTTCATTCTATGACTCTTTGGCCACCTCCCATTGGAAACCTTTTGTTCAAAAGTCTCTCCAAACATTTGACTATGTTTATTCATCCACCATCTTTCACCTTTTACCAAGATCCTCCCAAGCTTTAATATCTTTGAAAATATATAATTCCTCCTAGCATAATCCCTAATTCCCTAAACTCTACACCCGAAAACCCGAACCCTAAATTCTAAGTCAAACATTTAACTACATGTATTCATCCACCGTCTTTCACTTTTCACCAAGATCCTCCAAAGCTTTAATATCTCAATTCCTCCTCGCAAAATTCCTAATTCCATAAATTCTACATCAACCAATGGAATTTTTTCAATGTGGGTAATTTTATGCATGGTATCATGACCTGTAGCCACAAACTTACCATGTGGCATCTTATCTCTATAACTGAACCACTCACCATGGTAGGTAAATTTTGTGGGCACTCAAGTCAATAAACCAATCATTACTTTGTGATGGAGATGACATGTTGGCATAGCAATCTCTCTCATAATGACAATATTGAGAGTGCTCTCAACGGAAGCAAGAACGGAAGAAGGAGAGAGAGAGACAGAGAGCCACAAGTTTTGGTGGGTGCAGAACCACCCTAATCTTCTTTTTCATTCATTTATATATGTGTTTGAGTATTGTACATAACCGGGGTAAAGGCACAGTGACTTTTAACCCCCACAACCTCCCACTTAAAGGACAATGTTCCTTTAAGGGAGAACAACCAGTGAGCATACTATCCAATGCCCATCAATACATGACAATACTCAAACCGCTGACTAGGTAGACTCTTCGTCAGCATATCTGCAGGGTTATCATCTGTATGAACCTTGACAAGCTCTATGCGCTTGTCCTCAAGTACCTCCCTGATGAAATGGTACTGACCTCAATGTGTTTGGTCTTTGCATGAAAGACCGGATTCCGTGCTAGCTGAATAGCACTCATGGAATCATTATGCAATGTCGGTACACCTGTATGAATCCCCAAATCTCCCACTAGCTGATCAAGCCATATAGCCTCCTTGCAACCCTCTGTGGCTGCAACATACTCAGCCTCTGTGGTAGACAAAGCCACACACTTCTGTGCGTGAGACATCCACGACACTGCACCACCTGCAAAGGTGAACACATAACCAGAAGTGGATCTCCTACTATCCACATGCCCTGCATAGTCTGAATCTGTGTACCCAAGTACACGCATGTCTCCTCTACCAAAGCAGATGCACATCTCCTTTGTACCCTTCATGTACCTCATGAGGCACTTAACTGCCTCCCAATGCCTCTTTCCTGGATTAGCCATATACCGGCTAACAACTCCCACTGCAAATGCAATGTCTGGTCTAGTAGCTATCATAGCATACATAAGACTCCCAACCGCTGATGCATAAGGAACCTTGGCCATCATGGCCCTCTCCTCATCTGATTTGGGACTATCTGTATGACTCAGTTTCACATATGGAGGCAATGGAGTACTCACTGCCTTCCCCCCCTCCATATTGAAATGCTGCAATACTTTTGTAACATACTCTTTTTGTGAAAGCCAAAGGAGTTTTCTACTCCGATCACGCGTGATGCGCATACCAAGAATATGACTTGCAAATCCCAAATCCTTCATATCAAAGGCCTCATGCAACTTGGCCTTTAATGCATCTAGCTCAGAAGTATTCTTGCTAGCCAATAGCATATCATCCACATATAGTTCCAAGATTATCAGGCTATTATCCTTAGCCCTTTTAGTGTAGAGGCAGTGATCAATTTCACTCCTAAAACCCTAGGACCGAATGAAAGCATCAAACTTCTGATACCATTCTCTAGGCGCTTGCTTAAGACCATAGAGACTCTTCTTCATCTTGCAAACTAAATGCTCTTTGCCCTTTTCTTCAAAGCCTTCCGGCTGCACCATGTAAATTTCCTCATGCAAATCCCCATGCAAGAAAGTTGTCTTGACATCCATCTGCATAAGCTCCATATCCTTTGATGCCACTAGTCCAAGCATGCATCTAAGTGTGGTCATCTTCACAACCGGAGAGAATATCTCATCAAAGTCCACACCCTTCTCTTGCTTGAACCCTTTAGCAAACAAACGGGCCTTGTAGCTAGGCACATCATCACCTGTGACCTTCATTTTGTAGACCCATTTACATGGCAATGCTTTCTTTCCATGTGGCAAAGAAACCAAGTCCCAAGTCTTATTCTTCATAAGTGAACTCATCTCTGATTGCATAGTATATTCCCACTTACGTTGATCCTCACACATCATAGCCTCTTTGTAGCAAGAAGGCTCCCCGCAATCAGTAAGCATCACATAGTCTACCCTTGGAACAAACCTATCAGGCGGTCTAGACACTCTAGATGATCTTCTCAATGGCATTTCAGCTTGCTGTCCCACCTGCATATCAGCCACATTTGGCTCATCATTTCCACCAATAGATGATCCATCATCTACCCTTGATTGTGTACCTGTGGGAGTACTTGGTGATACCATTTCTTGTACATTTGGTGCATGGACAGCTTGCTGTCTATCAACATATGCAGGTGGATTCACATCCTGGAAAGTGATTCTCCTCATTTCCACATCCCTCATGGGTGCCTTATGCATCTTCTTCTCATTGAAGACCACATCATGGCTGCGTATGATCTTCTTTGCTTCTGGATCCCAGAGATGATAGCCCATCTCTCCACTTTCACCATAACCTAGAAAGATGCATTTCCTAGACTTAGGATCTAGCTTCTTTCGAAGCTCTTTTGGCACATGTGCATATGCCTCACACCCAAATATACGCAAATGAGAGTAAGAGGGCTTCTTGCCACTCCATGCCTCTTTAGGAATACCACCATCCAAACTCTTACTAGGTGATCTATTGATCACATGCACTGTAGTCTTCATTGCCTCAGCCCAAAAACCACCAGAAAGACTTGCATTGGAAAGCATGCATTGCAACCTTTCTTGAATGGTACGGTTCATCTTTTCTGCAACTGGATTTTGCTCTGGAGTACGAGGGGATGTGAGCTCCCTCTTAATCCCACGTGTATCACAGAAATGCTGAAAGTCATGAGAGAGATACTCTCCACCATTGTTAGTCCGTAGGCATTTACGCATTCTACCTGATTGATTCTCAACCAAGGCCAGCCATTTCTGAAATACCTGGAACACATCACTCTTCCGAGCTATAGCATAAGCCCACACTTTCCTAGTTGCATCATCAATGAGTGTCACATAGTATTCAGCCCCGCCTAATGACCGTGTAGGCATGGGACCGCATACATCTGAATGCACCAAATCAAGCTTTTCAAACTCTTTCTTTCCCCTTCTTTTATGGGCTGATTTAGTCTGCTTCCCATAGAGACAGTGCTCACAAAATTCAAAATCAGAGAAACTCAAATGCGGTACATAATCCAAACGGCATAAGAGTTTCATTCCATTCTGGCTCATGTGCCCCAACCTGCAATGCCACAAAGAAGTGCTTGGCTGCTCGGTTATTGCAACAACATGATCAAATACCCCTGATACATGTAAGGGATACAAAGTCCCACACTTGGCACCCCTGGCCAAAAGCATAGAGCCCTTCTGAATTTTCCAACTTTGAAAGCCAAAAGTGGTGTGAAAACCAGCATCATCTAGCTGACCCACTGAAATAAGACTCTTGGTCAGCTTAGGCACATGTCTCACATGTTTCAAAACAAATGCAGACCCATTTGCAAAAGAAAACTTTATGTCACCTGCTCCCACTATGTCACATGCATAGTCATTTCCAAGATGCACACAACCTGTCTTTCCACTATCATAAGTGGAGAACCATTCCCTATGGGGAGTAACATGGAATGAAGCACCAGAATCCAAAATCCAATCCTGGGAATATGCATCATCTGAAGTGGTAAGCAACTCTGCAGATAAAGTAGACATGAAGAGAACATCATTGTAACTATCATGTGTGACTGCATTGATCTCCTCGATCTTCACTTTTCCTTTGTCCTCCCTTGGACTCTCTTCCTTTTGATTTGCACCCCAATTTGCATTCTTTTTCTTATCCTTTTGCTCTCTTTTCAGCTTGTAGCAATCCTTTTTCATATGGCCCTTCTTGCCACAGTGGTAACACTCAATGTTTCATGCCCTGGATTTGCTACGAGACTTCCCTCTTTCTTGGGACTTCCCCCTGAACTGTGATCTACCCCTTTGCACATTTAAGGCTGCATCCTGCTTGTTGCCATCCATAGACTTCCGTCTAATCTCCTCGGCCAACAAGCTACCCACAACATCATCAAATTTCAGTACTCCACCAGGTGCAGAGTTACTGACAGTTGTACGGAAGGTATCCCATGAGGATGGCAATGAACATAAGAGAAATATTGCCTTAGTCTCCGCATCAAAATTCATTTTCTGAGCCTAAAGCTGGCTGAAAATAATATTGAATTCATTCAAGTGAGAAGCAATGGAAACCCGTTCCTTCATCTGCAGCTCAAACAACCTCTTCATGAGGTAAACTTTATTAGAGGCAGTTTCCTTCTCATAAGTGGCACACAGTTTCGTCCACAAATCTTCCGTAGTCTGCTCATTTACTACTGTGAAATAAACTGACTCTGCAAGATGAAGTCTAATAGTAGACTTTGCTAATGCATCCAACTCATTCCAATCATCCTCAGACATATTTGCAGGCTTAGCTTCAATCCCTGCCAAGGGTTTAATCTGCTTCTTTTGAATAAGCACATCCCTTATTTGTTCTTTCCACAAAGAAAAGTTTGTCCCATCAAACTTTTTAATGTTGAAAAACTCCTTTTCAGACATGGAAGAGGATGCCATGATGCAAATGAAACAAAATCCCAAATGCTAGTGTCTGTAAGAGAGAATCCCACCAAATACCAGGTGCACCCAAATGTGTATGCCACAATAGAGTGAAATATCACCAAAATTCAAAGCTCAAAGCATCAAAAGATGCATATGACTCATGTGCATATACTATGCATCCATATGAGCAAATCTAGCCCAAAAGAAAATGCCAATAAGTGCCAAATGACTCAAGCATAAACACCGTCCACTGGCATATGCATCAATAATATCTCATCCAAGAGAGCATAGCACTATTAGTGCATCACCTGCAATGTGTCAAAGCTGTCCCTCAGCATAAAATAGCATCCATGTGCAAAGCGTCCATAAAAATAGCATCCCACAAGGCAATTTGGGCCTATCAGCGCATCCAACAAGGACCGCAATGCATCCAAATGGCCTATAAATCATCCACTGTAGCCCAATGCATACCACGTATGAGTGCACACTGTTCAAACTGCAACCAGAGTGATCTGCATAAGGTATGCTCAAGAAATCATAGTCCCACGGTAATGACCGCTCCTGAAAATAGAACCTGAGATGCCTCAAAGCATGGGCGCCATTGCATAATCGGACTCAGCAAGAAAATCTGCAAATATCTCTCTTCTGCCAGAACTCCAAAATCCCAACCGATGAGTGAGAAATGGGAGTCAACACTTATCCACTGCCATGTGGCATAAATCTAAGGTTTTAAAACCTTAGAATGAAAAATGCATAACAGAGAGATGAAATCGAATACACAGAGATCTATAACTCTGAAAATCCTCCACCGAATCGCGCAAGAACTGACAGGTAGAGGTTTTTGGGCGTCCGGAACGCAATGGGACAGACGGTTTTGGAAACCGTGGTCTCAATCATTGGGTCCAACACACGGACTGAAAAACGTTTTTGGAAACAGAGCTGTTTGTAAACTCCACCGGAGTGCGAATGATGAGCAACATAGAAGTTTTAGGACCTCCTGAGTCCACTGGAACTGACAGATCTGCAAGTGGTTGCTCCAAACTTGAGTTCCAACACCCGGGCAAAAAACGCAGGAACTGACACAGTGAATCAGAAATCCAATGAAATGATCCCAGATTCAAGAATGAAGGTGTTTCCAAGCTCCTGAAGTGAAGTGGACACCAAAAGCAAGCAATAGTTGCCTCTACAAGTTAATACGGAGTCTGTCATCGAACGGAACAGGGAAAAGCTCAAAAAATGACTTTTTCTTTGAAAGCTCTTAACAGGCTCTCAAAAACACTTCGCAAAGCCAAAGTGACTTTTCCAAAGGTTCCTCCAAGGTCTCTGCACACTCGGATGCAAGTAAAGTCACCCACAAAGCTTCCCACAGAGCTTCTCGTTCCTCCCACAAAGCTGCTGAGCTTCAAGCATTCACGCATGCTCAGCTAGATCACCCGTGCTCTGATACCAGTTGAGAGTGCTCTCAACGGAAGCAAGAACGGAAGAAGGAGAGAGAGAGACAGAGAGCCACAAGTTTTGGTGGGTGCAGAACCACCCTAATCTTCTTTTTCATTCATTTATATATGTGTTTGAGTATTGTACATAACCGGGGTAAAGGCACAGTGACCTTTAACCCCCACAAATATTTCCCACAAAAATGGCAATTTCAAGCATGTTGCATATAGCCGGACCTTCCTCTTCCATAATTTGGGGCTCTCC
The DNA here is from genome assembly GCF_047967505.1 of Dipteris shenzhenensis. Taxonomy (NCBI): domain Eukaryota; kingdom Viridiplantae; phylum Streptophyta; class Polypodiopsida; order Gleicheniales; family Dipteridaceae; genus Dipteris; species Dipteris shenzhenensis. Next base: position 4,054,288 of record NC_141610.1, on the reverse strand, counting down.
TTGTTCCTCTTTGCATGTAACCATGGCCTCTTGGCACATATTCATTTATGTCCATATGGTATTCATGAGCTTACCCCCCTTTAGGGCACTCCCCCTTCCTCTTTGCATGTAATTAGAGCCTCTTGGCACATATCTATTTATGTCCATGGTATTCATGAGCATATGAGGCTCTCCCATGGCCTCCAGAGTGTCCACTCTATTGGAAAGGGGCCTTGGTGTGGTCCTAACCCCCTCATACTACCATGGGTAAATGGACAAATAAAAAACAGATTGAGGGGTCTAAAGGGCCCTTGGCATGCGCAGTTTGACATGTGGATGTAAGGAAGAAATCCCATAAAGGCTATGTGGTGTACGGTTCCATGGTATATATCAATGAGGTAATGGTAAAACCCTCCTTCAGTCTCGTTGACCTTTTGCTGGGGGCTGAAAGAGGCTATGCATGGCTAGGAGGCGGGCGAATGGGATCCCCCGTACTCAGCGCAACTAATGCAGGTTGCCATGTGGTAGATATCTAATAGTGGTATCGTAGCCAAGTTGGCCTACAGACTGTGGCAGTGACATGTGGCAATGCTTGTGCAACTGTTTTTGACACGGTGACAACGATAGTTTATGAAAGCCGTGCACGATTCTCTACTGGCTGCACACGCATGGGAAGTGATGACATATGTGTCATGCCCGTAATGTAATGATTGGCGCAAGAATTGATGGCCCGCGTTAGTGGGTTTTGTAGTTGATTGGCAGCCTAGGCTCCTAGTGGGCGACCACATGATTCGGGCTCTGAGTGGGTGTGCAACATTTGTTGAGACTGGCACTTCTATATTCGGGTGTTAGGCCCATGGGGGGGCATTTGAAAGGGGCCTTGGTGTGGTCCTAATCCTCTCATGGTACCATGGATAAATGGACAAAGAAAAAAGAGATTGAGGGGTTTAAAGAGCCCTTGGCATCCCCAGTGGCACGTGCATGTAAGGAAGAAATCCCATAAAGACTATGTGGTGTATGGTTCCATGGTATATATTGAGGTAATGGGAAAACCCTCCCTCAGTCCCGCCGACATTTTGCTAGGGGCTGAAGGAGGCTATGCATGGCTAGGTGATGGGGAAATGGGAACCCCTATACTCGGTGCAACCAATGGCAGGTTTCCATGTGGTAGGATTTAAACACTAGTTTGGTAACAGAACATTAAAATGTCCTAAGACATAAAAATGTCATGCTAAGTGGCCATGTTTGAGGAATTTTCATGAGCTACATTCAATGATTTTTCATATCCTATCTTCATCCTGTCCTTTCTTATGATCCAAATTTTATTTAAAAAATATTTTAACTTATAATTGCGTGTCCTAAGATTAAAATTTATAGAATTTTTTGCATCCTAAATTCCTGGTGGCCAAAATAGCACCCAAAAATATCAACTTCAGGTTTTGTGAAAAGTGGGTCTTATAAGGTCCTAATGCATAATTTTTGGGATCTATAAAATTATAATCATTGCTATATGGTCAAAAGTAGCTCCTTTGAATAAAAAAGTCAAAACTTTAGGATGTGTCTAAGATTTGATTGCTATTTTCTCTTATTTTTATTGTCAAACAGGCTAAAATGACTCATAATCAATTATTTTTTTCTCAAAATAGGTATTTATATCTTAAGGTTTCTATATATGGATGCAAAATTCTTTGTATATCAAAGATAATGTTACATTTTTCAAGTCCTTAAATTGGTTGAATGTGAGGGTTTTATCACCTTTTTTATTTGTCTATGCAAATGATGAATTCTCGTGAGTGTGCCTAGAGAGTAATATACTGTAAAGTTAAAGGTAATATATTCCTTTAGAAAAGTTTCATATCGTGCATGGTTATACATAGTAATAATATGGGCTATAAAAGGTATATTCCCAAACTTTTATAGTAATATAAGACCATTAGAGGAGATATAGATGGTTTTAATGGTGCATAAGCTCCATTGTATTAGACTATGAGCTTTTGAAACCTAATTGAATGGTCAAAAAATGATTACTTATGAATTGATGTTATATTATACCTTATAAAACAAAAATTCAAGGTTTAAAATTTGTTTATGTGTATAATACGTAGGTTTCATATGTATATAACTTTGACTATGCTATAGCAAACAGTGACATACAAATATTTATTCAATTTTAAAGAACATAATATATACTTAAGTATTGAAAGTTACACCCAATTTTATTTTCTAAACTAAAACTATGTTAAAAAAAAGTATTACCACTAGTCAAAGTAGACTTTTTTAAAGCACTATATGCATGAAATTTGTTCATCCAATAGTTTGTACAAGTCAAAACACCAACCACATAAGTTTTGCAAAGAAAATGGAGCCTTTGTCATAGCCTTTTCTCTATGGATGTATTTTTACCATGTTCTTGTTGAAAAAGCTAAAAATATAGGTCTTGAAGGGTAATTACATTGGATAGGGATCAAACCATTAAATATCAAATTCAGAACCCTAAAAAGGGGACACCTTCTATAGAATAGATTGTGTCTTCCACTACTAGCCAGCCCTTTTAGTCCAAGCTTCACTTCTTCCGTCATGCATAAAGAAACTAGCTCTTCAAAATTAAGCATAGCACCCCTCATGGAGATAGATGTGTCCAATGATCAAATATAGAGAGAGGAGAGGAGAATAGTGGAGATGAGGAGAGAGGGCACATCTAGAGAGCACACCACAAATGACTAATTGTACACTAGATTTAGTTGAAATGAAGAATACATACATACACCTTTAGGGTTAGGGTAAGCCAACCATTTCCTTTTAGCATCCTTTTAGCACTCTATGTATTAGTGCTATGCACATATGATAACACGTGATGTTGAGATGAATCCTCAACACCTTCCCTCAAGATCAACGTCATGAAGTAGGACTTCCCTCAAGATGATGATTTTGGGAATTCAAGGACTAAAACATTACATTCCATCACACCCCTTTAATGGGAATGTCCTTACTCTATGTTAAACGAAGAGCTTGTCGATGATTCTTCAAAATCTCTTCCCCAAGTGGTTTGGTAAAGATGTCTACAACATTCTCTTTCCTATCACAATGTTTCAATGTGATGTCACCAAGTAACACTCTTTCTCTGATGAAGTTCTCTCTAACATCAATGTGCTTTGTCCAAGAGTGCGATATACTGGATTCTTGGCTAATTCTTGAGCTGATTAATTATTATAGTACCTAATGTTGTTCGCTTTGTCTCATCAAAGTAATCTATTTCTAACAATAGTCTTATAATCCATATAGCCTCACATGCACCTGTGTTGTGAGTGCTTTGACAACCATTATATAGCACCTTTACCAAGAAAAAATGCATATCTTCTTCCAAATCATTATTGGGTAAAAGCAATTGCCACTGCAAACTACTTGCTTAATCAAATCTCGACCAAACTACATAGTATATGCCCACATACATGACGATCATCATAGAAAATTCAATTCGAAGCCACATAAATGCATCATGGTTGGATACTACGAAGAAAGCAAAGCATACGAGGTGTATGATTCCATCAATCAAAAGGTCATTATCTCTAGAGATGTAATTTTTTATGAGGAATCAAAATGGAAAACTTCAAATGCAAAGGAGATGAATACATCGATTACACAGTTACCTATAGAAAAGGTTGATGAAGAAGAGCAAGAATTGCCAGAGACACCCTGAGAAGAGTAGCAACTTAGATGCCATTCTGCCACCATTTGTGAGTGAAGCAGTCTGTGCGCATGAGTCGATTTGATAGTTCACAACGTAGCACCAGGTTCTTCAATATGTTTGTCGATTGCTTCTATGGGGAGAAACATAAAAGTATATATACACTACCTGGCGAACACTTAAATTCACAAAACCCAAGGTTTGTAGGAGTTGGCCGTTTATAGATCTTACTGAAGTGACGGTGAGGGTTAGGGGTACCTATAGCTTTTCCCATACCTCACGGGAGATGAAGTTGTGGCTCGCTACACTGGATCTACAGGTGCTTTGATGCACATGCACGGAACCTGTAGTTGAACAAGCAACCTAGCTGGCTTTACTGTTGGCTCATCCGTTAGTTCCACCTATTCAGTCGTTGCCTTAAGTAGTGTCATTTGCTTATGTTGCCAGAGCTTAGCATTACGGATTCTGGCTTCCTTGATGGCCTGGCGTTTCATTCTGGCCACCTCGGCCTTGTGTTCTTTTTCTCTATGCATGGCTTGAAGGGTGGAGAGAGTGAGTGGTCCATATTATCTTTTTAATTTGCTCCCATTTAGGTAGCCATCCATTTTTATCCCATCAAGGGTGGCTATTCAACACGACCCTTGGGGAGTGATCTCAACCACGTGGTAGGGACCCATACCTTGGTACTTTAGCTTGTGTTTGGTATTATGGATGCTATATAGGAGTGTCGAATCTCCCTCTACTAAGTCCTTGTTCTTGAGGTTGTGGTCGAACCACTTTTTACACCAGGCCTTTTCTACCTAAAGAGAGTAGGCTGCGCGCAACCTTGTCTCTTCTAACCTTTTGAGGTCAACTAGCCGTTCTGCAAACACATTCTCTGTAAGAATTTCCTTAATGGTAAGACAAAGGCTAGGCACTACATACTCCATTGGCATCACCGCCTCTACACCAAAGGCTAGGCTGAAGGGCGTACAGTGCGTGGCCACTTTATAGGAGGTTCTATAGGCCCATAACATTGCTATGAGCTTATGCTTCCAATCGATACGACTGGCTTCTATTATACAAGTGATGATCTTACAGCACATTTTATTGGAGCTCTCAGCCAAGCCATTTGCCCTAGGGTAGTATGGCGTTGACTTCCTATGTATGATCATAAACTCACTAGTCAGGATTGCTATCATTTCATTAAGGAAGTGGGTTCCTCGGTCATTGACTATCTCCGATGGACATTCAAACCGCGTGATAACTTGTTCGTATAAGAATTTGGTGGTGGATCTCACATCGACCTTCACGGTGGCTCTCCCTTCTACCCACTTAGTAAAGTAATAGGATGATGTATCTGGCTTCGGTTCCCTTAGAGGTGTTGGGCTTATGGATCCAATAAAATTGATGTCCCATTTTTCGAAGGGTTGATCAGTCAGGATTCCGATCAAGGTCATCATGTTCGCTTTCTGTGCAATTTGGATACGTTGGCAGGGGTTGCAACATTTGATGAATCCAACTGCATCTTCGAAGAGTGTCGGCCACCAAAGACCACAGCTTGCAACACCTTATGTATTGTAACATCCGTGGCAACATGACCTCCTACGATGCCAGAGTGGCTTCTTCCGGCACATTGATGTATTCGTGTTCACACACACATCTTCGTAGCATGCCATCCTTGCCCTTACGGTATAGTTGGCCTGCTACTATCACTTGGTATGGTGTTGCATCCTTAATGAGTTTATGGGCTCGATCCTTCTTAAGGGTCTAGCCTAGGGGTAATCCGTTGGCCAAGTAGTGACCGATTTCCATGGCCCATTCAGGGATGACGCTGAGGAAGAAGAGAGAAGCATCTAGGAGATCATCTTCTACTCCCTTTTTGGGGCTTCATCGTTTGGGATTATCGAAAGGTGGTCGGCCAAGATGTGGGTTTTCCCTTTGCATACAGCGATTATGAAGTCAAACTCTAAAAGGATTAACATCCACTTGGTGATGCGTCCAGTAATGCAGGGCTTGTTGACCAAGTATAGCAATGCTTGGTGGTCCACGAAGAAGACAAACTTGTTAGCTAACAAGTAGTGTCTGAACTTCTTGACTGCATAGACCATGGCCAGGCCTTCCCTCTCGGTTGTGGTGTAGTTAACCTTGGCCTTGTTTAGTTGGCGGCTCGCAAAGTATACCAGGTAATCCAGATTATGCTCCCTGAGTTGAGCTAACACACACCCGATGGCAAAGTTGGAGGCATCGATATGGACATGGAATACTAAATTCTAGTCGAATGACCTCAACACTTGTGCGGTGGCTAGAGCTAATTTGAGGGTTTCAAAGGATGTGTGTCATTCCTTGGTCCACTTAAAGGATACTAGCAGTTTGAACAATGGGCGGGCTATGTTCGCGTAGAACAAGATGAATCTCCTATAATAGCCCTTGTGGCTAGTAAATCATTGGACTCCCTTGGCATTGGTGGGGGGTGGTGACTCCAAGATGAGTTTGATTTTATTGTGGTTCGTCGAGATTCCATTCCGAGACACTATGTGGCCCAGAATGATACCATGTTTGACCCAAAACTGGCACTTAAGGGGATTCAAGGATATGATGTATAAGCAGCATTTCTCAAGGACGAGCCTGAGGTACTTTAGGTGGTCATCCCACTTCGAGTTCACATAGATGTTGTCCAAGAAGACTTCCACAAAGTCTCTTAGATACTCTTTGAATACCGTGATCATCATCCGTTGGAAGGTGATGGGGGCATTGGTTAATCTGAATATCATCACCCTAGCTGCATACACAGCCCACTCAGTTGCAAAGGCAGTTTTATGTTAATCTTGTGGGGCGATCGACACTTGGTTGTAACCCAAAAATCTGTTTAGGAAGCTATAAACTTCCTTTCCGGCTACCCTTTCCAGAACATGTTCCGTGAATGGCAAGGGGTAGTGGTCATTTCTAGTGGTGGCATTAACCTTTTTCAAATCCACGCATACTCTAATTTTTGCATTTTTCTTTAGGACTATTACGATGGTCGATACCCAATCCATATGCTCAAACTCATAGATGAATCCCGCATCTATGAGTTTCTGGATTTCTTCCCTCACTATAAGTGCATACTTGGGATTCATAGGGTAGGGGCATTGACGTACCGGCCTGGCATCGTCTAGCAAGGCGATTATGTGCTGCACTACTTCTACAAGTACCCCTTTCATGTCGATGTACTTCCAGGCCATGCAATCCTTGTACTCTTGTAGGAGAGCTATCAAGGAATTCTCCTCGTTGGGGGTGAGATCATCAACGATGAATACAGGTTGGGGGTCTTGCCCTTCTGGGGCTAGGTTTACCTCCTTGACCAGGGCTGGCCCATCATATCCTTGAGAGCATCCATCTTCTAGAGACCTTTTGGCATGTTGGTATAAGATCTTACAATCCTCAATCGTGTGGGCCTTGTAATGGGCTGGTACCTACTGCAGGTCCTCTTTTTCTTCAGTCTCCTCCTTTATTTCTGTCGGAACCGTGGTCCTTTTGGCCTTAGTCGTGCTTTTGGATACAAGGGGTTTGGAACCTGAAAGGGGCTCTTCCATTGTGCTTACAGAGCCGACAGGGAAAGTTATCTTACTCACCCTTGTTCCCCAATTGGAGGAGAATTCCTGGTGGACAGTTGGCACCCATGTATGATAGCCCGTGGAGATCTGATTTTACCCTCACAGTTCCCTTGCTTACCTCTTGGGGTTTGAGCATGTTAAACATTCTTAGGGGAACCACCGGGGTCAGACCCTCAAGCTCTGGGGTGGTGATCTGGAACCCTATCCTCTCTAGGACATCTATATTGGCTAAGATGTGCATCCAATTCTATGAGAATTCCGGCTTGGGGAGAGGTGCATACCAGAAGTCATCAGACTCCTCCTCATCCTCTTCCTTGTCAGCGGCAAGGTTGGAATAGCTTCACGGAGGTGGTTTGTGCAGTGGTGTCAGATTCTGCTGCGAGCAAAGAGGTGTCCTGACAATGAGTGGGCCTTGTAGGTGTCCAAGTCCTCTCTCATGGTTAGCTCCTCGTGCCGCAAGTAGATGTTATCATTACTCCAATCGTGCATGAGTCCGAACATTCATAGGAAGGGCCTGCCTAAGATAGCTTCATATCTCAGCTGTTGTGAGTGAAGTCTGTGACTACAAACCTGATGGGGTACGTGAACCCAAATACCTTAATGTTTATGCCAATAATCACTCCCAAGGGCTCAGCAGTTCCTCCATCGGGTAACTTTACTACTACTAGATGGGTTTGCTCGAGTGCGCGTTTTCCCCGTTTCATCCAGCATTCCTTGGTACAAACACTTACTCCCACTCCCCCATCCACGATGGCCTCAACTTTTTGGTTTCGATAGACTATGGGAATAGCGGCATTCGTGTCATCACCCTCGAAGTACTGGCTTAGCTTGTTGATGGGAACCTTGGGTAGATTCTGCCTATTTTTTTGCAACCATTTTTTGGGCTTAGGGCTGGCAGGTGCTGGGGGCAAGAGTGGTTTGTTCATCCAATTGGACAGGTCATGCCATAGGATTGGATTTCCTCTTAGCAAGGAAGCGATCGGCATTTTTACCTATGTCAATAGGAAGGCAGCCAATCTGGCGCTATCGCAAGGTTCTTGTGGAACATCTTCTTCCATGGACAACAGGTCCTCGAAGCCATACAGTTCTCCTTCCTCCTAGAGGTTGTGCAACACTGGGTCTTCCTAGAACATTTTTTGCATCAGATCCGGAGCTTCTGACTGATCGAAGCTGAGGTGTTCCTCTTCCTCCACTCTTTCCGACACCTTGAACGATTTCCCCCCTTGGTGGCCCATCAGGTGGGCTAGATGAATAGTATGTGACCCTCGACTTGCCTTTAGACGATGCTCGAACTTCTCTTGGCAATCTCGTACCAAGTTCCGGGCATCTTTTATGTATTGCTTTTCTAGGGCCGGCGGGTCAGGATAGGTCTCCTTATAGGAGGGTGAGGGTGCTAGGCCTTGGGCCCACACTAGATTGTTTACCTCTGGGCTCGGAGGCACTTCAGGGTCACCTTGGGTAGAAGCGTGTTTGGAAGCAAAAGAGGTGGTGAGAGTAGCTGTCTCCTCATCGGAACCATCTTGGAGGAGCACTTGGTCAGAGTCGTCACCTACCCGAATGGCCTTCTTGGACCGGGTTAGGGGGTGTGGAGGGATCTTGGGACCGGGCGATCGGGACCCTTTATCCTTCCTTGCCAACTTCGTCATTACTTTTCCTAATGCCTTAGCTTGCATCCTAGTGATGACTTGTAGGGGCACTACGGCCACCTGGCCTTGTTTGATGCTAAGTACTCTTTGGCAGGATGATTGGGGTTGTCAGTCTCCTCGTGGGACATTCTTGGAATAGGTGCTCGGTCCCACACCCCACACACAAGGGTGTGGGGTTAGTTGTGGTTGGAGCGATGGGGGTATGATCCCTGTATGGATAGTCTTTCAAGAAATGCAGTCCCTGGCATTTGATACAGGACACTGCAGGGTTTGAAGTACCTCGGTAGGGGCATTCATTTGCTCTATTAGGACCCTGGCAGGTGTAACATTGGAGCGGGGTTCTCCAAGCAATTGAGTTCAAGTCTCTTGCCCTTGTGTTCACGGGTGCGGTCTAGAATATGGGGCCCTATTGATCCTCTGGCGAGAGATAGTGGATCAAGGTGCCACTTCCCTCCTCGTAGGGGTAGTAATAGTGAGGTTCGTGATCTGGATCCGTCTCCTCCCAGTCATTGGACACTTCCTCTACCAACACTTGATTGACTGGGCTTATACGAGGTAGTGGGGGTTGTGGGGCCAATATCGATGGTGGTAACGGAGCTGGATAAGTTCTGTATTGGCTAGAACTAGCCACAAAGCCACCTTGTGTGATTAGTGGGTTAGGTGGGGCTATTAGGGCTAATGGGGGTCTCATTTGATACATGGGTTGGGAAGGAACCTAGGGATCATGGTTTTCCCACCTCTGGTAGTGTGCGTAGTAGCCGGCCTTGCCCTTATGCACAGACACTCATTGGAGGGGTGGTTGCCATTGCATAGCCCACACTAGACGTTCTCTCTGTGGAAACAAGTGGGGGTTGCTCAGCGCCTCCTTAGAGGTTCCTATCCTCCACTCCTGGCCTAGCTGATCCAGCAAATTGGAGGCTAGCACACTCATATCCAAGCCCTTGGGCTCGTTGGTCTCCTTCTTGATCGTTTCTACACTCAAAGACCTAACCGATGGAGCTAATTCTGAGGGATCCAGGGTTTTAATCTGAATTTTCATTGTCCATCATGTTGTCACATATGTGGATGGCCACCTTGCTGCATAGATTGAAGGAGGTAGGATTCATAACCATTAGGTGGTCATGCAACTTCGGGTCTGCCAATCCGATAAGGAAGCGGGGCAACAATCATTCGTCGCTCATCTGCTCGTACGGTTCACAGCGGGTGTTGAGGTGTTTGATCCTGGCAATGTAATACCTTAGGGATTCCTTATCGTTCTACTTTACCCCATACAATTGATTAATCGGGCTCCATTTGTGGCTGCTAGGGGGCAAACCCCATAATGAAGGCCTTTCTTAATGTCTCCCAGTTGATTTTCTCTTCTGGGGTGAGAGCCCTATACCATTGGCCTGCTTTGCCATCCAAGCTGAGACCAAACTCATTGGCCATTTCTAGGTCTCTGGGAGCACCAAAAGCTTTGCAAATTTTCTCAAATCGCTCCACGTGGGAGACCGGGTCTCCTTCTCCAAGGAACTTGGTCATTAACTTGGAGATTGCTATGGGTCGGCTCCTCCAGGGATTCACAATCCCTGCGGGAAACACTAGGGTGAGTGGAGGTGGTGTGGCCCCCCTTCCTGGGCATTCACCAAGATGCGCATTGCCTCATCAGTTTAACACTATTTAAGTGACTGGTGGGGGTGGTGTTGCTATGGACCTAACGAGATGCAAGGCTGCTGGCCCGGGTGGTGGTATCCACGTAGTTGCTGGTATCGGCATTGGAATGGATATGCCAAGGCCTGTATTCATCGGTGCAATAGGTAGGATGGAAAGGGACGAACTCCTGATGGAGGTGGGTCCTGGGACATGGGAACATTAGTTCCATGTAATGGGCGATAAGGTGGAAACTATGGTGCCCCATAGTTGACGAAGATTGGTGGCACTTGGACTGTTGGTGGTTCATAAGGTGCTCCCCCTTGGAAGTTCCTCGCATCCCCCCTCGGTTGGGGTTTGCCTTCAAAACTCCCTCATCCATGGATCTTCATCATCCATGTGTTCCCATTGGGAAATCATAAGAGAAGGGAAAAACAGATTGGAGGTAAATGAGAGAGGACTCTCACAACAGGCCACACAGTGGTGCATAAAGTAGTTCTAAAGTCTACAGTTCATCCATCGTCTACTAAGAAATCACTTAGGAACAACACACAATCTTACAATACACAAAAAAGACGATCTAAAAGAATGTACAATTGCTCAGATCACTAAATGAAAGACCAACTCATGCATGTACGCGTACACATGCAACACATGTGATGCATATACACACATGCCTCTACGTGCAAGTATGTTCATACAATTTCATATGCATGCACACACAAAGAGATAAGGCCTCTTATAAGTGGAAAAAGTGTTTGCAATAATGCATATCGCATTATTATAGGATTATCACATGGCACATTTTGGAATTTGGCTAATAAAGCAAAGTATAGAGTCAAATTTAACATTCATGGAAACACAAGAAGGCCCAAAACAAGAGCCTCAACGGTTGCGGCAATAGCAATTTTGAAAGATTACATTCATGAAAATGCTTTACCGCAACCCCATCTATCAGAAATGCATCTTCCGATACGTTTGACTAAAAAGGAAGTATTTAACTCTATTGGAGAAACACAGCGGCAAAGAGGGCATGCACCGGCATCTTTTCATACTTTGTATACTCTTTGGAAAAAAAGCTTGTTTGCGAAGGTGGTTTCTATCTCGGTCTGCAGTTCGGGAGCTGGATGTTGCTGACCTTCCCTTCCTGCAGACATGCTGGCGAATGGGTTCTCCATGTCTGCTGACTTTGTTCGGCCTAAACATCCAAACATGTTGGAGAATGTACCTCTCAACATGGATGCAACCGAAGGCGCGGGAGAGTTGGGAGAGGCTACAAATAGTCAAGGGGGCTTCAAAAGCTTGTGGACCCAAGGGGTCTTGCATTGTTTCGTCCAAGCTCTCCATCTCGTCGAAGCTAGATAGATCTTCTTGTCGGAGGCCTACTAATGAGTGGAGGCTAGGAATCAAGCTTCCGGATTCCCAGCTAGGGTGAAGTGTGGGCTGAGCATAGCTTGAAGCACTATCTTCCAGCACGGGATCCTTGAGTAAAATTCTCCCAGACCTCAAGTGCATGTGGGAAGCGTCTAGCTAGGCACACTCAAGTTGAACTGAGGTTCTCAAAATTTTTTAATTTATGGGCTACCCTAGAGGTATCCCAACGGTCGTGGGGATAGCTCTATGGCGACGGTCGTAGGGATCGGGTATCGCATCAAACGGCAAGATTTTGGTACATTGACAGGCGACGCGATAATTATAGCGATGTGTGGCGACGCGACGGGCCACGGAGTAGATGTATCGCACTGATCGGTAAAATAAGTCTTGCCATGTGTCGGTAGGATAAGGCGCAATTGGTATCCCTATAGGCGTAGGGATAAGGTTAAGATGACGGATGGTAGGATAAGGAGTTTGCGGGATAAGGATCAATGTGCCAGTCGACGGTATATCTATGGCCATGGGCGTGGGGATCGAAAATAACGACGGGTAGTGGAGTAGATGTCATGGCTGGAAGTGGATGCCATGATCTCTATTAATTTGACTTTACTCTCTCTCTCTCTCTCTCTCTCTCTCTCTCTCTCTCTCTCTCTCTCTCTCTCTCTCTCTCCCCCCCCTCCCTCCCTCTCCCTCTCTCTCTCCCCCTCCCCCTCCCTCTCCCTCTCTCTCCCTCGCTCTCTCTCTCTCCCCCTCCCCCTCCCTCTCTCTCTCTCTCTCCTGCTCTCTCTCTCTCTCTCTCTCTCTCTCTCTCTCTCTCTCTCTCTCTCTCTCTCTCTCTCTCTCTCTCTCTCTCCCTCGCTCGCTCGCTCACTTTTGCTCTCACTCTCCTCCAATAAGGATGACTCATTGTCACGTTATCCATATTAGACAATGTCTCAACAAAAGTGTTGTATCCTTCTATATGACAGGTGGCTAAGAGGACTTACATTTACTAGCCAAAGCATAACTTAAATCTAGATTCACATTTAAGATGTCCTAAAAAGTGTTACTTTTTCAAAAACAATCATGTTGTTCCATGGACTCTAGGTCTTGCAATAGCCTTTGCCAAAACTCCCACTGATCCATCATAACTTACAATCTCTACCTTGTTTCTTCACCATGAGGCTTTTGCTTGGGCTTTCAACACCAAGATGGGTCTCCAAGCAACCATACCATAATTTTCTTTGGAATGAGGGTGGAAAGAATATCTTGCAAGACATGAAGCTCTAACAATTTCTACACATGCATTGTATACAAGGTCTCTTCTAAGAAAGTACAACCAACATGTATCACTTATTTTTTCACTACATTATCCACTTCCCCATAGACCATGCAACTGACCATACAATGTTAACAATACCCAAACCACTCTCTTTTTCCAAGAGCCTCTAGTAGTCCCACTTGACTTTAGCCATCTTTGTTTATTTCTCATTCCAAGTTCTAAGCATTGAATTCAATTTGTTAATCTCCAATTTAGAGGGAAACCAACATGAGATGAAGTAAGTATAGGAAATGCTCAGCATAAATTTCCTCCCAGATAGCGACATAGAGGCATTTGTTACACTTGCTTTTGAGCCTTGGGAGCCAAAGCCTTAGTTATGATCGTGTAGCTTGTGTTTGGTGAGGGGATGGCAACTAATAAAGACTTCCTTGGATCCACCTTTAGTAAATTCTCAAAAAATTTACCCTAAGGTAGAAGTGGTAAATAAGAGTGCTTCCCTAGCTCGTAAGTATATTGTAAGTAGCTAATAATAGGCCAGTTGATCTAGCAGCTTAGAATGTGCCACATGGCTTCGTAGGATTTTAGAGTTTCATAGAACACTCTAGTGCTAGCCAAAACTCTTGCACTCTCAAGTGTGCACAAAGAAGCATGCTTTAACCCTTCAACTTAAGCAGTCTCTTCTGCCTAGATCGGCGCACGGATGCACCTTAAGACTAGAAGGAGGCAGCTGCTATTGATGAACATTGAAAATATTAAGTCACTAATGGCGTGCTGAAGCATTGTGACTTGAAATGTAATCAGCAATATAGATTGGTGTATGAAATCGATGGTGAAGAATCTATGGCTAGCCTATCAAAAGGATCCCAATGGGTTTGCAAATGTCTGCGACTACCATAGAAGAAGCGATTGTGCAAGACATCGCATGCATGTTGTGCTAATGAAAAGAAACATCTTCTTTTCAAGACAAGTCGGCCTATTACTAGGTACGATTTTCTTTCTCCAAACAAGGCTGAAAAGGCCTAAAAGTATGGCATTAGGGCCTGAAACAGTGCAATATGGCTCAAAAATATGGAAGACACGGTGGTTTTTAATCAACAATGACATCCTGAATCGAGTAAGGCACAAAGGCTTGAAATGCACAAAGGAGGAACTAAGCCTGAAAGCCAGGCTTTGTGGCTTGATAGAAGAAACCAAGAATGGGCATTCAATAAATATCAAATAGTAATCAACAAAATTACGAGTCTGAGGTCAGATGGTAGAAGATTCCGTGCCATGGAGATTAAGTAGTGGTGGATTCTAGCTCTATGTCAAGAATTTATGCACTGGGCAAATCAATCTATGTTGTCTAGATTGTCATGAACAAAGAAACCTAACATGAGCACAATGGCCCTATATCTTGTTGAAGAAATGGAGAGAGAGAGATCCCTTATGAATGCTGCTTGTTGGATGCTACCAGAATTAGGATACATGGCTGGCGGAAGTTCGTCGGATCTTATCGGACCTCCCGTGCACATGAAGCGATGGAACACAAGGGCTCATTGTGACAGCTTCCACTGGTTGTTGGATTGTCTGGCCTTACCTGCCTTTGCAATCTGATTGCAACCATTAGGCATGGTTTTGCCACATGTTTGCCACGTCAACTACAGGCTGTCAGAAGGGGCTGTCAGAAGGGCATACAAAAGGGCTCATGCACCCAAGGTGTGTGTGTAGAAGACATTACAAGACCCCTTTCCATAGTGAGGAGAAGATAATTAAAAGTAGGAATGAGAAATGTTTTAATGACAAACTTTAAATTAAATAGAAAATCCACTATGAATAAACTAGCATCACTAGGGGGTGAACATTTTTTTATGAAAAAAGAAAATGTGAGAAGTCGAGCTTTGATAAGTCGTTGGCAGCATCATTTTTATTGAAGAGGGGAATCTGCCTACCTACCACCATCCAACAGGAAATTGGTGAGAACTAGCTTTTGGGAAGACAGGTATCATAAACACCCCTTCCTTGTTACTAGGGTCACAATAAAAATGAAAGCTTAAACATGAACTTGTCAAGCTTAATGTAGACCACTAAGTGTAAAAATAATTGGAGTAAGCATGTGCTTATGAGAAGAGTGTTGAATAAAAGTAAATTAACTTGGAACATTGTGCAGGTAATTTATAAAGAAAAAGTATAAAGGAGGAGAATGTGAAAGAGGAGAAAAGGGGGGTTCAATGAATTTGTTTGAAACAAACCATAGAAAAGCTTTTAAAGATTGAATACTAATTAAAAATCTAAAGAAAGCTAGACATTAACTAGAAAATTAATTGCTAGGGTAGTGTATGAAGCAACAATGGTTCTACTAACAACCTATGAAACATAGAACAATATAGAAGTCAAATAAATTTTCTATAGACCGTAAAAGAGGGTTAAAGTAAAAGTTTCTATAGACCATGAAAGAGGCTTAACGTAAAATTCTATAATGGGGGGGAAGGGGCTTTATAGAAGGTTAAGGATTGGAAGAATTTAATTTTTCAAATAATTAAATAAAAGAGAATAATCATAACGAAAAGAAAAAATAGTATTTATGACATGTAGAGTAAACATAATGAGGAATGAGAGGCATATGTGAGCGATTAAATTCAATGCGATTAGTAAGGTATAAAAAAATGTAAAAAGGAATTCAATAAGATTGGTAAGGTATATAGAAATGTAAAAAGGAATTAAATAAAGGAAAGAATAGTCATAATGAAGAGAAGAAATACACTTAACGATATGCAAGCGTGATGAATAAATTAAGTGATTTTGGTGGCGGGGGCGGGGGGGGGGTAACGTGTAAAGAATGAAAGGACGGAAGGGATAGAAATGAAGTGAAGGGGGTGTGAGGGGGGTAAGTAAAACAAAAAAAAACCAAAAAGTAAAACATAAAAACCTGTGCGTTCATTGTTGGAGATGGGACATGGCTCGGAGGCTGAGAAGGGGGAATGGCTCTTAGAAGAGAGTTGAAGGAAAAGGCAAACGGACTTTGAGGAGACCACACGGGTTCGCGGGTACGAGGGAAGAGATGGAGTGGACGTGGCGGGATGTTGCGTGTGACCTTCAGTAAAAAGGGCAACGTACGCTAATGGCGAGGAGAGCATATGCCATATAGTCTGCACAAATGAGAGCAATGTAGAGGTAGAGAGGGTAGATAGGAGGCTGCATGACAGTAGTAGCTTGCGTCTGTGGGAGCAGCCAGCAATGGACGAGACCTTTATGGCACGTCGACGAATCTGCACGTTGTATAGTGCAGAGGTTGAGTGGGAAGCCAACGAGAAGTAGTTAGGCAAGAGGGTGGTTCCGTCCATAGAGAGATAGGAATAAGGGATAGGGAGAAGTCGGGGCGACGTGGAGAGGTCGGGAGATAGAGGGGTAGAGGTAGTGGGAGAGTCGGGGTGTGAGAAGGGGGGGGGGTTGAGATGGAAAATAGGGGGGTTTGAGAGAGAAAGTAGTTAGCGGGGGGTTCCTTAGGGAGATGAATGTAGTTAGATGAATTAGGTAGGGAGAGTAATAGGAATTAGCGCAATTTGGGGTAGTGTAATTAGGGAAAAATAGGGGGAAAATAGGAAAAGTTTAAAATTAGGAAGAAATAGGAAAAAATACTAAAAAATAGAAATTAGAGTTAAAAAGACAATTAAGCAATGTCCAATCCATAAAAAGACATAACATCAACCCTTGAGGGCTCTTCCCCTTACATATTACCACTTCAATATAAGAGGGCTAGGACTCCCCAAGAAAGCAAAAACTGCAATTCCAAAAAAATCCATATTGTATGGGTAGCACCATTACTTAAAGGGAAGAATCTAAGAAAATGCTAGGTGGAAATTCTAATGTATAATCAGTCCCAATGTGAAATCAAAGGAAGCATCCATATGGAATAAATTGTAAAGAAATTCCCCATAGTGGGGTCTGCGATTCCTTGTGTCTGAAATTTCCTTGCACCAAATTAAAAGAAGAATTTCAATAGAGCGTATGAATGAGGTTAGATTACAATTTTACGTAGCATGCAGGCTTACCTCTACTCCAAGAGCTGATGCTAGATTACAAGTTCAAGTATCTCTATATTTAGAGAGGTTTTGCTTGTATCAAGTCACTACCAAGGCTTGTAGCCTAAACATTGCTCCATTTTCTCCAACTTTCAATAATAGTATCCAAGGTCATCAAAGTGTTGAACAAGTGCCAGGATACTCCTCTCCCATACCAATGTGGGGGGCCGTATCATAAAAGTCATGTGGACCCATCATGCACACCTGGGATCACAAGGGTCCCCAAGTGCGTGCGTGCGTGCGTGCATGCATGCGTGTGTGTGTGTGTGTGTGTGTGTGTGTGTGTGTGTGTGTGTGTGTGTGTGTGTATGTGTGTGTGTGTGTGTGTGTGAGAGAGAGAGAGAGAGAGAGAGAGAGAGAGTCCAAAGTGGGTGCAATCTACATTCTCAACATGGAATTTGCCAATTGAAATGTTAGTATCATGACACCTTGTGTTCCTTATGCTAGCTCCCTTCCTTTCAACCAATCCTCAATCTTCTTCGCCTCCATAAAAGCAATGCTTTGACTCCTTGCTTTGTGTTTTTCATTCTCTTAACTTTCCTTGCTTTTGATGGTTTTGTTTGAGCTTCTTTAGATGATTTTCTTTGGTGGTTTGTTGATGTCACTTTTTGATGCTAACTAGGCTTCCTTTTCATTTGTTTTCGTTGGACTTCTCTAAATATTTATTTCATAAACCTTTTCTTTGTATTTTCAAGCAGTCTTGGCTATCTCTTATCTTGCTATCAAACCTTCACCTTCATGTTTGAGACACATTTCATTTGGTGGTGTTTGCAAATTTTAAATAGCTTCTTACTTTGATGCTACTAGTATGGCATGTTTTGAATTGATCTTTGTGTGGCTTGAAGATGCTAAATTTAGTTTTTCGCTACTCTTTCAAAACCGTTATTAATGGATTTATTGTTTACTTTCTTTGTGTGACATGTGCCTTTGCCCTAGTAACGTTTCTTCCTTGGATCTTCGGTTGGCTAATTTTTCCTTTGTGAAGTTGCATTACTTCTCATCCATGCCTTCAATTGGCCTTTATTTTTCTTTTGCCAAGTTTTTCTCACACTTCGGGTTCACTCATGGTTGTTGCTTGCCATCTTTAGCAACTAGTGCTATTTGGCTTGATTCAAGTCTACATGTTCTTAACACTAAACTTCAAAACTAACCAAACTAATCTTAATAATGTGCTTGGTTGGTGTCCCTACACTTCTTTAGTTGTTTAAGATTGATATCTTAAATCTTTCTAATGCTTCTTCAAAGAATAGTGTTACCATCATCTATTGCTTCTATGTACTGATTCACTCAGTGTTCCTTGGTTTCTCTTCAAGCTAACAAAGTCATATATGCATCCTTTATTGGTCTTGGAGTCTCCTATGGCTCATCTCTATCAATACTCTTGACCACGTGTCACCACTAATGATTGAAGATATATATTGTATTGTTGGCTTTGTCAAGCCCCTTATCCTCAACTTTCTTTAGCTAGCAATCAATCTATAGCTTACCTTTGACTAGTAGGTTGAACAAAATGTGCTAAAGAAGGTTCACAAACATTAGTTTTCGTCTCTTTCAAGACACTCCTCTCCCCATGCAATCACTCAACCCTCCATCCTTGAACCAAAAGATGTAAAATAAGTCATAGACAAGCTCATAAATAGGCCACAATGGTAGATAAAGAGAGAGGAGAGAGACTAATGAAGGCTAGACTTTATAAAAGTACTAATTTTATATATATGCATGTGCTTGTTTTTCCCTAGTGTTTGTAGTCCTACATAAAACAACAAACAAAACATTAGCACACAATGAAGATGACTATATACTTCCTCTAACTAACTTCGCATGTACAACAATTAAAGAAGTGACTTTGAGTACATACAATAATCATTGTAAATAAATAGTGATTACCACCGCTGTCCTTACATTTGAGGAATTGCCATTATGAGTACACTCACGTCATTACATTTTAAGTACAAATGAAGAAACACAATATGCTCATATATCCAATTTTAATAAGTAAAGATTTTAATTGCACAATAATTAAAATTATATCATTGGCACTGAAAATATATAAAGCATATGTAACACAACCTTTTGAGGTAGCATTCCAACTACTCGGCTAAGTTTTGGAGCTTTCAAAGAAAGCAAGACTACGTATTAGTAATTTTTACCACCTCCAAAAAGAGGGCAATTACGCCATGATTCCACAAACAAATGACGCTTACGCGTGCTATTAGGCATACTAAGCCTCATCAAACTGCTCGAGCTTTTTCTTTAACAAGAAACCGTTATCTCTAAAGATGTATTAAATATGTGACAGACTCAACCTATCCCCCTAACTATAAACATGGCCACACATTGGACAGCAAGAGATCCCACAAGGTCAACTTCAGATTAAACTCCCATGTCTTCTTTCTATACTCCCCTGGATTTCAGACGACAGACTTAAAACCTAATACACATGGTGAATAAAGTGCTAAGAACTCCCGCAGAGCTTGTCAGACTCATTACACGGTAAAAATGGCCACTTTTTTAAACTGGGGCAAATAAATGCCTGTGAATATGCATGTGTTTTCAGGTTAAAAAGGAGGGATGGTGCAGGCACCACGAGGGCAAATCAATGAGCTTCGATGTTTTTGGTTATGATCTGATGGCTCAGATATTTCAGAATCATTCACACTTTTTATAAATGACTGAATATACCAATCAGGCCTTTTCCTTCGCATTTGAAAGAGAGCCTCAACCAAGGCAATATATACTGCTACCTTAGCAATCCTAAGAATACAAACCCATTCCACAAGCTATGCAGAAGCATGGAGGACAACAAATTGCGGGATCTGACAAACATGATGCCCATCACAAGACCCAAAAAGGTTAGGGGGAGCATTCGTTGCACATTAAAGTGTGCGATGCCAAATACAACTGCGCTGACTATAATAGAGGCCCACATAGGTAAGTATCGGGTTAAAGAGGGTAAAAGAAAGCCCCGGAATATTACTTCTTCCCATATAGGACAACAGATTGAGACAACAATTGCATACAGTAGTGATGCAATTGGGTCACGGGACATGATGGACTGCTCATAAGAAGATAGCAAGGGTGACGGGAATGGAAGCAGCTCTAGATTGATTTGAGATAATCTGTTGACAACTGGAAATGTTAGACAGCCTAGCAACACGTCAATATACCACTGACCATGCCAACTGATAGGGAACCAATCTCTGGAAAGAGGCTGAAATCGAGCCAAGCATCTGTGCAGAATACCAAGGCCAACAGTTCCCTCTGCTATATCCGTAATGAGACTATATAGGGCTTGCCCACGATATGTCAAAGTGTCCTTGCTATATCCAATGTAATGTGCAGCCAGGGGTATGATCCATGATCCTACCAACCAAAAAGTGCAGAACCAGAGAAACATCACCTGCACATTTCATTTCATATAATAAGAATGAAATGATGCAAGGGACAGACCTTACCAAAAAATAATTTACACCAATCCCTCTGCCACATTATCTACATATGTTGGCTGAGCATTTACTCCACATTGAAATGTAACTCCACACAAGACAAACCTGTATGATAGTAAATGATGTCCATGGGACTGTCCAAGGCTTCTCGGTCTTTGATAATCTAGATACTACAAGCAGCCATCAGATTACCAGCCAATCAGGTCATGAATCAAATATGCATAGTCATAAGACAAAACACATACACACACGTTCATGAGTGCCTGCCCGCCCACCTGTGCACACAAGAACACATGTGGATGTACACACACTGAAGAAGAGCGAGAGAGAGAGAGAGAGAGGTTCAGAAGAACATCCACTCCACACCATAAAAACTATGAAAGAAACTACTTAGAGAGCAACACGTATCTTCTCATCAATAACCACACATAAAGCTGCCCCATGGGTATCCATGAATTCCGGAATCTATTGGATAAACCTGGTGCTACTAAGACATAAAAGCCAAAAAAAGATATCAAGGCCGGGGGGCACGCGGGGGGGGGGGGGGGGCAGGATGCAGCCATGATGAAATTAACCTATTTGCCAGAGACATGGATCAATTTAAGTCAACTGCAATACACGAGCTAAGATGTGACTGAGATCCAAGAACAATAAACATCTAAAGATAAGAAATAATTTGGCTTTGAAGCTTCCCACTCGCATCTTCTACTTTTGTGCACGATGATACTTAACAACAAAATGGGAGCAAAGTGTTTTTTTTCTTTGAAGCTTCCCACTTGCATCTTCTAATTTTGTGTACAATGATACTTAACAACAAAATGGGAGCAAGTTTTTTTTTTTTTGTGTGTGTGGGAAGGGGGGGGGCGGGAGACACACGCAGACACACACACACACACACACACACACACACACAATTTGAACTATATTTACTACAACAAAAGAATAACGACAGAGATACAAGGCGTCAAAGACTAAACAGCACACACAGTACTAGTTTGCAACTACATGAATTCTTTCCGATCTCAAATCAACGATGTTCACAAATAGACAAACTGAGATGTGTCTAACAGCACAGAATTGCAGCAGAGAAGCTCTATAGATGCTCCACAAACACACTGCCCACAATCTCAGCCTATGTGCTAAGCCAAACGCTAAACTGACGCTGCTGTACCTTGGAAGGGGCAAACAAGTGACCCTTACATAGGGATTAGGGAGGCAGGCAACCCCCACCCCAAAAAACAGCTGACTGGCTGACTACAGGCAGACCAGGTTGGGCCAAATGACCAACCGTATGCCAACTAAGTTGGGCCACCAGTCAAGCAAGACTTTCAACCGCCTCTTGATTCTCAATAAGTTGTCTTCATCGCACTACCCACATGGGCGCCAAACCTGCATTTTACAACCTGACACAGAAACTAGTCTAAAGTGCTTTTCCACGATCTTTTCACCATCTAAACAAACAAACCCCGTAAATTATAGTGCACCAAAACTGTAGTTTGGTGAAAAGTCTACAACTTTTTCATACATGGTTTCTTAAAAAAGAAATGTCTTCCCACATATGTTTGCCTTCCAAAGAGGGCTAATATAAATATTCAGATGACAAAATAATATGATAATAACATTACATATAGAAGAAATAGAGTACAATGAGCTGAGGCCTCACAAGAGTCCATGGACAGGCGTGTGCACCCTCCTAAATTAATCCTATGTCTTGGTCCTCATATGGTGTCAAAACTGCGACTTGTCTATATATACCTAGATGAATCCAGGAACATTCCCAAACTCATCCTCTAAAAACACAACATAGTGCAGTTTCAATCTCATGATAGTCACTCACAAGGTTGAAAACCATAAACTCCATCATGCATAGCAAGAACTAGCTACTATGACATCCCCACTGACGTCATCAGCGCCCAACAGTGGGTGTAGACCATAGTATAAAAATATGCTCTCACACATACAAATCCACACACCCACACATACTTGAGCATCCATTTATACAAAGTCTTCGTACTGAGTTTCTATCGGCACTCCGGAGGTGAAGGGCAGACTCAGCCATGATAAAGGCTAGCACTAAAGGAGAAGGCTAATCAAAAGGTAGTCCAAAATCTCTTCATTCAAGCTACAACTGCTTGTGAAGTCTAAACATTTTCATTTTAGTCTCTCCCCAACGAGCATCTAAACTGCGACTTGTCTATACATCATCATCTTCTTTTTGGGCAAAAATAGACTTCTTGTAAAGTATGCATGAAACTCCAAGAGCAAAGCTCAAGGGAGAAGTTCATCATACGAGGCATGAGAAAATAAAACTCAAAATAGAGCAAAATCAAACTCCCGTAACAGAGCTAGAAAATAACCTAGGTTGAGGCTGATAGTGCCGCCTCAACCCTATGGGGGCTTCTGAAAGAAGGGGAGCTGCTCCACTCCCTCAAGAAAAATATTCCTCCTAATAGAGGTTGCTCCTGAAGAACCCTATATACTCCACAAATCGCTACTAACGTGTGCGCCGTGTCCGTCCAAATACTAGCCAATGTGTGTGCAGGGTGAACTTGGGAACCATCCAAAGCCTCTATATATCTGGATCTCCAAATATGCCACACTAATATGCTCGCCAAAATCTCCCATGAAGTATCCACAAATGCATGCACAAGTCTATATAGAGAGCTAGGAACCTCGTCCAAAGAACATGACTTAGCCAAATGTCATCGAATCGAAAGAGCCCAAGAAGAGTCCTGTCTCTCATAAAACACTTGAGGCCCCGAAAGACAGCCATGCTACCAAACCCTAGGTCATGAAGAAAGAAGAATGCATAAAGGTGATCAATAGTCTAGCGATCCCCTTTTAAATGATCCTTACCTGTCTATAGTCCCATAGGCAATGCTGAATAGACTCATCAGCACATAGGCAAAGAGAACATGTGGAATCTGTCCCAAACCTTGAACATTGTCTATATGTATTTTAATAGTGGATAAATGGAAAAATAGATTGAGACAAAATAGTGGGAGAGCTAAGACCAGATTCACATCCAAGGATAGTTCAAATATAAAGATAAGAAAGTGGACTTTGAAACTCCCCAATAAGTTCTAATTTGCATTCGATGATCCTCCACATACCAAAAGCTGAAATTCAAATGATGTAATGATTGACACCCCGGCTCGGCCGGTCTCCTTTGAGGAGAGCTGAGATATGCTGAACCTCCATAGTACGTATTCTAATCGAGCATGGTCTCTGCCTCTCAGCCTCTACAGCTCCATGTTGTCTCTTCCCACTGATCCACTTTGTCCTCATGTCAACTACCTCCTCCTTCACTCCGCTATATCCTAGGACTAACTCGAAAGCATAGAAATCCATGACCTATTGATGTGTTTTGTCTAACCCAATCTCCTATTGCGTTGTCCTCTCCTACTACCTGATCTACCTTAGTAGGGTCTGTCTATGTCATCACATCTCAGAGGCCAATGCAAACCAGGTCATGGAAGTGGATCAATCGAGAGAGTGGTCCAAAGTAGAGCCCCTCCTAAAAGAGGCAATGATATTCTCCTCAAATATCATAGTAGGCTGGGCAGGTACATAGGAAGTGCTCCTTTGTCTCGATCTCCTCCATCATGCATAGTCTACAGATCCGCTGCTCTTCCTACCTTGATCCTCAACTGGTGGGACAAGACCTGCATATGTCCGAAGGCAATCCTCAATGCATGGGATACTCCTCTGTCCTCAAGGTATTGGCATCTAATAATACTCTCCATCCTCTGATACTCTCAAAAAGTAGATTTGGATCTTGGTGGGAAACTCCTGGTCCCCCCCCTCCCAAAAGTCCGTAGCATATAGAGCTGGAGTAGATCCAACCGTAGAACACGATTGCGTGGGATCAGGAAATTCGGTGCATCCAAAATCCACTCAGACAAACAAAGAGAGCTATGGACATCATGGTTTTGCTACCTACTAACTTGACTCCTTATGTTACCAATAATACACCTCTTTACAAATGTCAGTGTCCTCATTGAAGAGGGCATGTGTCTGAGTCTCCATTAAAGGGCTAGGCTGAGGCTATGAAATTGTCTATAGCTAAGGCTATGACTGAGGCTATGTTGTACACACTTTTTTAACAGGCCATTGCTCCCATTTCTCCATCCGCCAGAACATGAGCCCTCCTCTCATGGGGGTCAGTTCCACTGACTGGGCTCTTGTGAGCCGACCTGCTTCTAGTGCCCATTGTTGTTGCCTGCGCCCACCTACCACGTCAACAAGTCCACACCGACTTGCCATATTAGCATGCTGATTGTCAAACCTGATGTGTCTACTCCAATGCTCTACACTTGTCAGTGCCTATCTGAAGCAGTTTGGACTGCTGCTCTGTTTGGACTGCTGCTCTGTTGCTGGTGACTGCCCAAGTCTGTTCTACTTCCTGTTATTGCTGTGGGTTGCAGAGCTACCAGCAAGGCAGCCATGCCATGGGTTGCAATTGCCCATAACATCCCCTTCTACTGAAACTAGAACAGATGTAAAGGTTGAACCCCTATCCATGACTCTCTGTACTTGTGACTCGTACCAGATCATCGATAGACCGCCTACTAACTTCAAGTGGGACATTTTGGGTACCGTCAACTTCTTGCCTGAATTTGTAATTGAAATGGTGCAGTTGGCTACTGCGCATGGAACCGGACCAGAAACCCAAAACAATTTGGTAATCAGCCTTGAATCCCTAAAACGAATTGGTAATTGGCCTTGAAACCCTAAAAAGAACTGGTAATCAGCATTGAAACCCTACAACGAATTGGTAATTGGCCTTGAAACCCTAAAACAAACTGGTAATCAGCCTTGAAACCCTAAAACGAATTGGTAATCAGCCCTGAAACCCTAAAACTATTTGGTAATCAGCCTAAAAACCCTAAAAACAAATCACTTATGGTAGAAACGCAGCCTGGATCCTCAATTCGAAGCATATAATCACCAAGATAGCCTTCGAATTTCATAGATAACAGGGGAAAACAACACCTGATAGCTTCATCTGACAAGCATATTTTTTCTGGGAAACAAAACAAACTGAGAGAGGGGGAGAAAGAATAGAGAACACACAAATAAGGGGACCCCCCTGTCATGGGGGCGTGAAATTATAAGTACTTTAATGTACTACAAGACCGTGACAACTTTGGTTTTAAAGTCCAAGCGTTGGCTTAATAATGTGTAATTAAATGCGGCATGGTGCCTAGCACATAAGCATAATTAATCCCTAGGCCCAAAGGCATTCCAAGGAATTAAAAGAGTGGTTGTTGGGAAATCATGATGTGGCATTTTTAATGGGCCCCCTAGAGAGCCATGTACCTTCAGTGGCCCCCCTAGAGTTCCAGGTGGCTCTAGTGCCTTCTACATGCTCCTTTGCCATTCCTAGACCTTCCTGGGCCTTCTAAACTTCACATGTGTAGTTTTCTCTCTCATCTTCTCCCTTTGTTGAGATTTTGGACTGGTTTTTCAGCCTCCTTTAGCTGAATTCCGTTTTTCTTCATAACTCCTCACCCGTTTGGATTCCTCGACTTCCGTTTGGCCGATGGCTTCCCCTCTGCCTCCCCTTCGTAGTGATATGCTTTTCCCTCCGTGCGTTTGGTAGAACGGGCAGAGCTGAGCACTTCTTTTGCTGGTCGAATTTGCAAAAGTGGCTTTTTCTGGACCTTTTTGCTTCTACCACCTCCTGGGCCTCTCCTCTTGCAAAGCTACAACTTTCTGTTGAATTTCGAGTGGTCCCACGCGCTGGTTGACTGGTTTTGCTAAATTTTGGAGGACTTTCCGGCAATGAAACTTCTCCAAAACCTTCTCAATGCATTCCTCTCTGAAGCACGCTTCTTTTGAGCCCAAGAACTCCCACTTCTTCGCGACAGAAGTGCTTCTTTTCGCATTTTTCAGTGGAATTCTTGCTGGTCGGCTCTTGTAAATGCTCTTTCTTCATGCCTTTGCACTCCTCTTTGGCTGAGAATGCAATTGGGCATTGGCTACTATGTCCTCTTGGCGATTGAGGACTTGGTTCGAGTTTTCAGGGCTTGGTGAGTTGTGATTTTGCTACTGCAATTTCTTTTTGCCATAAGCTATTGATTGGCCTCGTGTGCCGCCTCTTTCTTGGCTCACAGGTGCCCAGGCAGTGCTACATGAGTCATTCTTTGGTTGGGTACTTTGCTGATTTTATTTTGGAGCTTTGAAAAGCTTTGTGAATGCCATCTGGAAACCACTCAAAGAGAGTGCAGCTGGGGTGTAGTGTGATTGCATCTGGACAGCCAATGGAATTGCACTCGGAAAAGAGAATGCCTTTGGGTTGAGCCTATGGGTTAAGTGCACTTATGTGATGGTGTTCTATGCTTGAAAGCCTTGCAAAGGCTTAGTGAATTGGGGCTGCGTGCTCAGTTGCAGGGAAGGTCTCCCAGATGCAACTTGTAATCATTTCACTGTGAAATATAAAGAAATACCGAAAGGGGCGCCACGGTGTTTGGGGCCAATCGGGTGCACTTGTCTATGTCTGTTGAGCAGGGGCATTCTAGCCTCCATCCCTTTTTCAGTGGTTTTGTTTGTGAACAAATGGGTAAATGCCAAATGGTGATCATGCAATGGTTAATGGTTGTGATATATGCTTTGTGAGCTGTAAATAAGTGCTGAAGTGATTCAAGGTTTAGTTCCACTGTCCTTTGAGTGATTAGAGGCCGGTTTCACTCCCGAAGGTCTTTATTGCAATACAATAAACTTTGTACAATTGCCTCATAAAAGAGCATGAGGCTGAGTACAATACACTCTGTGTTCTTTAGGACACAAGCCCTCTCTCTTTATAGACTACGCTACCAGCCCAAAAGCATAATTTGGGGCCTGCTTTTCTTTCTAAATTTTCCTTTTGGGCTTTATTTCCCCAAATTTGGCGCTGAATTTCACCTTTTACTCTAGTGGGCTCTTTTAAAAGAGGGGCATCACTTTCTTGGTGCTTTTGCTCTTGTGGGACCTACTTCTTGGCACTTGCTCCATCATTTGTGAGCTTTTTGCACTCTTCCAAGTCCTACACAATCACCAACACTTTAACCCATTAAAGGTTAGCGAAATGCATGCATTCCTAGTTCTTGGACTAATCCTAGTCCCTTGTGGGCATCCCCACACTTCTCTTTTACCAATGCAAAGCAAAAGTAAAAACAATAAACTTATTCTAGTTAGCCAAGGTCAACTTTCTTTGACCGTAGTCAATCTAATAAGGACTCTTATATTTCTTGGGAGAAATACCAATTGGTGACAGCACAAGGCTCAATAAGCCATGGTGCACCTAAGATAATGTTTGCTAGACCTTATTGGGTACAATGAAAAGTTTGCTTCTCTACTATCCCACTGATGCAGAGCTCGACTTTTTGTGCTGTTGCTCTCTTGTGAATTGGTGGCTTGGCACACCAAAATACACTACGAAGTTGGAGTACCAGAATAGTGACCTTTTTTACTTGCTACTTGTCTCTAATACATGAGAGCCTCTCGAATTGGTTCTCTTGAAGGGTCTCCCTTTTGCTACATTTCTGGCACCTCTGAGACTGTTGTGGCTGGTCTCAATGGAAGAAATGTTTTAATAGCTACACTATCTCGAGGATGCAAATGGGGGAAATGCCACTTATCGTGGCCGTGCACATGGCAATGCAAACATTTAACAAAGACACTCCTTGTCATGCCTCTTCTATTGAATGTCAGAGACTAAAAAACATGAAAAAACTTCCTGATCTAGTCCTTGTCTGAAACTTGCATTTGAATGTCCACTTGTGTGAAGCAATTTGCGTAGTGGTTGACCGGCTCTGTGGGCCCTTGTACCAACTCAAAGAAAATTTCTATGGAAATAGTCCATGTACTAAAGTGGGCCTTGATGAACTCCTCTCAATCATTGCGAACTATCTCTAGTACTGCATTGTGGTACTCTGTGCAGCACTTGTGACACCAGTGACAGCTTAATGTCAAGGGCATAGACAATAAGGTGAGATTCTCAAAATAACTCTCACATTGATTAAGCCAAGACAAGAGACCCAGTAAGGATGTCTTTTATCATACCTGTCAAAGTTTAGCTTCCCTTACAAAGAAGGCTAGACTTGCTAGTCGAGTTCTATTGCTTTGGCTGGAGAATTAACATCAGTAATCACAATCCCGTTCCTCCTTTGCATTTCAACCACAGTTTTTTCCATACGTTTCCATAGGCACACACATATGAGTATGGAAGTATGGAATAAGTATTGAAAAATGCCCCGAGCTAGGCCATGGGCGCTCGTAAGATTTTTCATACTTTCAAAACATAAGGTATATGAAATTTTATTAACAAGTTCAAGTTTCAAATTTTAACACTTAAGCATTCCAAAACTACATCTTAAACCATTAACAGATTATTAAATCTTCAATCTAAATCCACAAACATTGTGATTGAATTTGAAAGTCTTGTCACTTCATGATTCATCGAGCGCCAAATACATCAATAATCGAGGATTAAAGAGTCATGAGGCTTAAAACTTTGAAACCGTCCCCTCCTCAAGTAAAAGGGAGTTAGGTCATCGAAATCCAACTACTTCGTTCGTGACCTGGCACCGCAATGCTCAAGAGACCATATCATACTCGGGGAAGGGAAGGGGGGGGGGGCTTAGTGAGGATGGGTGCTACCAATTGAAGTGATGTTAGAGCAGCACCCATGGACAAAAACTGGTCATGAATGACCTTAGCCTTCATCAGGAAGGGCTGCATCGTACTCCCTTTGGGAACTCTAGACTGTAAAGCTGCCCTTGCAAAGTGACGACTCGCATTGCTGAGTCCCTCACATAGAGATCCTCCAATTTGGACCAGACTTCTATGCACTGGTTAGTGTTTGGACAGCCGGAGAGACATCTTGTGTGATCGTGCATACCAACACTGAGTGTGCCTTTATGTCGAGATCTTCCCAATCCGCTAGCTCCTCGTGAAAAACATCCTCCCGATGTTGTGTCTATTGCTTTGGGTTCATAGGGCGCCTGGGTTTCCTTTCGAACCCCTGAACTAGCTCCCATACTCCCTTGTTAAAGAACCAGATCCTAGTGTAACCTCCATTTGATTATAATTTGCTCCATTGAGCTTGCCCTCCTTGCTTGTGCAAGGTGGAGCTATCGAACTACTCAAGAACTTGACGAGCCTCAGCTGCTATGGCAAATGGAAGCTCTCTGGGCAGAGGAGAAGAAGAGGGAAGCGGGATGGGGGTGCAGGGAAAAGAAGGAGCAAGCTGCACTGCCTCTTCCAAAGCTGCCGACCCTAATGCTGGCCAACCCGAACCATCTAAACCACCACCTGCATTGAACAGCGTCCTACGACCTTTGCTGCGGATCGCCTCTAACTAGGCTGCTTCTGTCGCGCCAAATCGCCGCAGTAGAGACGTCAGAATGCCCTATTGATACATCATCTCCTCGTGCTCTCGATCCTTGTGTGACCAATTGGTGTGAGTGGTGCAAATAAGGCAATGGTAACTGAATTACTGCAGGGAATCCTGCTCAGTCCTGAGGGAAGCGCCAGGGGAGACTGTACAAATGGATGCTTCAGAAGATGATGAACAAGTGAGAGAGGGGGGCCTTATATAGGACTTACTATAAGTGCAGTGGAAATGAATGGAAGAGAATCTCTGGAGAAAAACCCGCTATAACTGGGGGAAAACCTCGGAAACAATGGGCTGCTCGAGAGCTCAGACAAACAACACAACAACCAGAAGAACGGGAGCAGGACCACGAGGAAGTGGATGAGCTGCTCCACTACCCTGCTCCTCAAGTGATGCTGTGGGCTGGCTCTGCACCTCTGCCAGGCTCCACTCTGTGGTGGACTGAGCTGCTCCACAAGATGCTCTAACAAGGAGTGAGGGGGGGCCTATATATAGCACCTCACCCTCCTCCAGTTGGTTGCAGCATGCAGACCAACTCACTGCCCTATGAGGGCCGACTCCATCACATAGGGCTGGACACACAGCCCTATAAAAGGGCTTCTAGGGGGCTGACCAGGCCAGGTGGGACGACCCACCTAAAGGGCTGCCTACTGCGAAGGGCTCTAAGAGGCGCCTAAAGGGCAGCCCCACAGGGCATACCTGCCCACGCCCTCCGTACCCTGCTTGGGAGCCACATAATACTCACGGGGGGCGGGCACACCCACAACAGAGGCCCTCACTGTCTGAACTATTCTCACTCGGCGGGCACACCCACAAGCAAGGCCCTCTCTCTCTAGGTGATAGGTGACATCAAGAGATGTTGACACTCCCTCTCAGCTCCTGAATGCAACGAAGATGCTAGGGAGCTGGGTGTGCCACTGGAACAACTGGAGGAATCCATCGGGTGATCTCCACCTTTGAAGACCACCACGGGAACTGTCGAAGAAGCCCCCTCATGGCACAAACCGCCTCAACACAATCACTAGAAGCCTAGAACTGTTGCTCCAACACCACAACTTGGTTTTTAGGGTTTCCCTAAAGCTTTCAAGCCCTGCACAAAGGTAAGGTAGACTTGGATCGCCAATGGACCCAGAAGGACATGGGGGAGGTTATACCTGAATGCATTACTTAAGTTTATGAGAATTTTCAATCTTTTCAGCAAGCATACTACAGTTTTGGATCATGAGAGTTCTTGCTGTGCCCTCCGCACCCCCCCCACAAAATCCATTCTCCTCTTCCATAGGCTGTGCCTGCTATTTTACCCACACCCCTCTCGCTCTTTGCTCTCCTCTCCCTCCCTTGCCCCTCCACCTTATGCTTTAAGCTCTTGCTCCTCAGCCCTCCCCGCGCCTCTTTGCTCCTTGCTCTGCTTCATCCTCCTCCAACTTGGCTTGCTGCCTCCACAACTCCCTCTTATGTCTTTTTCCCCTTTTCTTTCCAGGCCATTTTACGCCCTCCCCCCATGTCTTCTCTTTCCCCCTTCTTTGGCTTGTTCCCCTTGTTCTAGATCACAACACACAAACCCCCCCTACCTCCATTCCTTTTCTAGCTCCCGCCACGAGCAAATTTGGCTTTGGATCACATGCAATGAGTATTAATACTGCTCGAGATCCTCCTATCAAACACAAGTTCAATGTACGAATTTCGAACACAGAGAGCCACAGAGCCTCACCCTTGAGGCAAGCCACATCTAGGAGGTTTCCACCAAAGGTCAAGGTCCTCTCCTTCAATGGAGACCAACTCAAGTTTTGCTTCAACACTGCCATTTTAACTTGCCTCACACCACCTGATCTTTCTCTTCCTCTATACAAACCAATGAGTGGAGACCATCATGTTCCTCACTTCCCTTTGGCACTTCATTTCCCACACCTTCTCCATCGGTACCATAGGGGCCTAGTGCTTGAGGTTCCCACAAGAACGGCCATGGGCCTTCTCACGTCCCTTGGTTTTTACCACATCTTATCCCAAGTACATGTGCCATGACTACAAAAATGTATATTCCTTTGTCTAGAAGGGTCTTGAGCAACTATGTTCTAGTACTTCATCCATTTTACACATGACATGTACCAACCTTTGCATTTAGTTGCTTTCATTGTTTTGCCGGGTAGTCTCTTTTAAAGCAAATGACTTGAATAGGTTGGTCTGTGCTTCATTAAGCCCGGTGTAGACCCATAAATGCGTCAAATCTAAATGGATGGTCATGCCATGAGATGCTAAGACATATATACCTTTGAAAGACTAAAATATATCCAGTTGTACAAATTCAATTTACACACTCTTCCTACATGCCATGCAAAAATCAATTGTTACATCCTATTCCTAAGAAAAGAGCTATTTAAAATAGCAATTGACCTCTCACAATACAAATGGACCATTTATTTCACTTTTAATTGAGGCCAATTCAGCTCCTAGCCAAGCGCTTAGACACTCCTTTTACATTTAATGGTGCCTCCAAGCCATCAGATAGTGAGCGGTTTATGGTCCTACCAAGAGTAATGCCAAATACAATTAGATTTGTAATTGCAAATTATTTCTTAACAAGGTATACTACTATTGCCTATGCACCTTGTGTATTGCTAAGTTTTATTGAGTTGCAATGCCCAGGCAGATTATAATACCAATCTTGATTCACATTTTCAAGGAGTAACATAAACCTTAAGCATTCTTTTTAAAAGCAGCGTGCAATGAAGAAAAAGCACAAAATTGACAACCTTGCCCTTACTTAGTCTCAAATGCCATGGTTCTTTACTTTTTGCTGCACTCGTACTAGCATCTTCCTGTAGACCACCTTGGGCATATATATCCTCCTCATTACTATCAACAGAAGGTGTATTCCATGTTGCACACAATATAGTGGATCCTCTCTGCATGTGAATTCATGTCAAGTTACTTTTATCTTGTCACAATTATGGGTCCAAAGTCCGAATAAAGAAGAAGAATCATAAACTATCTATGTGTGTGTGTGTGTGTGCACACGCGCCCACACATGTGCACGTGCACATATGTTTGTATGTCTTTATACATGATGTCAATTCCAAAAAGATTGAATTATTGTGATCTACATACCTATATATTGTGTGTGCACGTGTGTACTCTCTCTCTCTCTCTCTCTCTCTCTCTCTCTCTCTGTGGATGCGCACATGTGCATGCAGCACTCATGCATGCATGTATGCTGTCACAATTATGCGTCCCAACTCCAAAATAAAGAAAAAGCCAATACCAAATCAATTCCCAAGAGACTAAACTACTGCAATCTATGTATCTACACATTTTTTCTGCACACATGTGCGCCCTTTGTGTGTGTGTTAGCACGCACATGCGGACACGCACACACAAACATATATAATTCCAGCTCAAAAGCTTAATGTATCATTTTAAAGTGCAGCAGGTGGCCAACCCTGAACAGGGCCAACCAGATCATACATGGCCAACACACCTAAGGCCGACCAGAACCTACAAGTGGATGACCTAGCCGACATATATGGCTGAACAGGTCAGCCTGTTCATGCCCCTATCAGCCCTTAGACTGGACCTATAAGAAGGCCCTGTGCTGACCCAACGTAGCTGCTATTCAGCCAGAATGACCAGATCTGAGGCCTTGAGTACACATCTACTCCCCTCCCCTTCCCCGTTTTCTTGCATGCCATCCTTCATACAAACGCCAGAATTGAATAATCGAACAATGCGTCATCTTTAGAAGCGGCTGTGAACATCAACATGACAACCTCTTTCAAAGTTAAGCAGCAGACGAAAAAGCATAAATAATGGCTTGGTAGTATTCCATTAAAGAAGGATGACCATAAAATAAGGGAGTTGTGCATTTTGACCTGAGTTGTCGCCTTAAATCTCAGTTCAAATGAACGAAAAACTTGCTGATTTCATCAGCTCCAATCCTGTGGTTTTGCATGCCACAAGATCTCTGCGATTTTTTCCCTTTCAGGATGACCATATCCTCAATGGAAAGAGACTGTCTTGCCTCCTGCTCTCACGGCAAAGAAACCCAAACTAAGAGGTGTGATATATGAAGAAAATGTTGTCCCTTACTAATATGTTTCTTGTCCTTTGCCTAGATGCTAAACCCTACAGATCATTACCAAACTCAAACGAACCACTTGCTGTGGTGATAATTGAAAACTGAATCATAGGGGAGTATGCTACAATGGAAACGTGAATGCCCTGTCAATATTTGGCTTGGATGGGTAAGTTTGTAATTGTCCACGTGTAAAGGCCCCATACATGAAGAACATGGCAAGTCAAAGGATAGGAATGAAGACCCGGCAGTTAGCCTTGGGCCTCATCCAAGGTCCATTTTGGCCAACAGCTTAGAGATGGGCCGAGCAAAGGACGCTGTTTGGGAGCAAGTGCATGTGGAGCAACTGTATGGTGCTTCGGATTCAAAACAATGGAAGTGTAAGCATTGTGGTGGCTCATTTCGTGGTAGTGCACCTCGTGTAAGGGCACATCTTCTTGGTATCATTGGAAAGGGTGTCAATCCATGTGTAGGAGAAGTTCCAGATGATGTAATTCTTTCCTTGGGAGGCACACCAGGTGGCCCGTCAAAGAGGGCACGAGTTGAGGCCACATCAACACTAGTAGGTCCTGGATCTCCTCCCAAGAGTCCCATTATATCTGTGACATCTGGACCCCCTCCTCCACTTTCACCACCTACACAAGGGGCTTCTTTTTCTATTGGTAGTGCTTCCACTAGACGGGCATCAGTGCGAGTTGTGAAGCCTCCAAGGTTTCCAAATTCAACCAGTATCAGTGCGAGGTGTGAAGCCTCCAAGGTTTCCAAATTCAACC
This sequence comes from Dipteris shenzhenensis, assembly GCF_047967505.1. Taxonomy (NCBI): domain Eukaryota; kingdom Viridiplantae; phylum Streptophyta; class Polypodiopsida; order Gleicheniales; family Dipteridaceae; genus Dipteris; species Dipteris shenzhenensis. The sequence goes on along the minus strand of NC_141610.1, from coordinate 4,019,411 downwards.
AGGTTACCACCCAAGCCACGGACTTTACGAGCCAGTTGGGTCAAAACTTTGCTTGCATCTGCTCGTCGGGAAACTCGCAAGCTCTTTTATGAGTGTGACCTTTCCTTTAACCTTGCTCATACTCCAGCTTTTCAGGGGTTTGTTCAGGCAGTGGCCGAGGCTGGCCCTTCATTTAGGGCTCCATCTCCAGAGACTTTACGCACTCAGGAGCTGAAAGCAGAGGTCTTGCAAGTTGAGAACGAGCTGCAGCCTATTAAGGGATCATGGGGTAGATATGGGTGCTCCATTTTGTGTGATGGGTGGTCAAATACCAAGAGGCGCCCGCTCATTAACATTCTTGTATCATCCTGCATGGGTACTATGTTTTTGAGATCCATAGATGCATCAAATGAATCTCATACAAGTGAGTACATTTTGTTGGAAAAGTCACCTCCCCATCTGTAAGCCCCCAAATGAGGAGAGCGTGGGGGAGGGAGACCTAGGGCAGAAGATGCCCAGAGAAGAGAGGGGGCTGCCACATGGGCAGCACCTCACAAGAGAAGGCTACAACAGATGGCGCGAACTACACAATGCACATGGCGGGGCATCCAAGCAATGGAGCGGGCCTGCAAGTGGGCAGATCAGAGTGGCGCAGCAGAGGCGGGACAGACCAGCACATGGGTCGGCCAGGAGAGAGGCTGGTTGGGCTGCTTTGAGGCAGCCAACCAGGCCTTATATAGGGCTGACCTAGGGGCTGGGCCCTTGCCTAGATTGGAGGGCCAAAAGCCCTAAAAGTGTGGGCCATAAAGGCCTAGTTTTGTGAGCCCTTAAAGGGCTGGACCAGCAGCAGACTGGTCGGCCAGTATGAAGCTGGCTGGTCGGTTTTCTACAGCAGGCCTTAGGGCCTATAAAAGGAGAGGCTTGATGCCTCAAATTATCCAGCATAGCCAGCAGTTCCAGGGCAGAAAGGAGCAGCAGGGAGCCTACTCTCTGGGCCTATCTACAGGAGGTGAGAGAGTGCAACAAGTGCTGCAGACTTAGCCAGGAAGAGGCTGGACCTTGGCTGTCTTCTAGGGCAGCAAGGTGCTGAGATCATCATCTTCTGGAGCAGCCATTCACAAGCAGGTTGGAGCAGTGGAACAGTTATCTTGGAGCCTACATTCAGGAGGACCAAGGGGACCTGTGTGCTGCAGACAAAGCTTGGCAGGGGCTGCCCACCTAGGCTGATTCACAGGCAGTAAGGTGGAGAAGAACACACTGGACGGAAAGTCTACAGATGCTCGAGGTGGAGCACGCGGGCTTGAGTCTAGAGATAGCCAACAGATAGGAGAAGGACCTTGTGGTTAGAGCAGAGGACCACACCAATGGTGGGACTCTGGATCTATCTCTTTTGTATTGTGTTCATAGTTTTGGACGGAAATATATATTTTGGTGGTTTCTCTATCTGGCTGGTTCATTGTCTATTGATGAGTCTGCACACCTATTTTATGCACATTAAGTAAAGAAGTTTGTGATTCCACACCCCACACGCACACTGTGTGAGCTCCTGGGCATTACTATAAGTCTTCCACTATGCGTACCCTCTGTTGGGTTATTTTCTAACACATTTACAGCCACATTAAGAAGGCAGTAGAGGATGTGGGGCCTCAGAATGTAGTACAAGTGGTTACAGATAATGCAAGTAACTGTCAGCACATGGGTGCGCTACTTGAGAGTGACTATCCGCATATCTTTTGGACTCCCTGTACTGCACACAGTTTGGATCTTCTTATAGAGGACATAGGGAAGCTTCCTTGGATTTCCTCGATGGTTGACAAGGCAAGGAGCATGATGACTTTCTTGACAAGGAAGCATAGAGCCCTTGCAATTTTTCAGCAGCATAGCTCCCATGAGATTCTGAAGCCCTCAAAGACCCGCTTTGCCTATCTCTTTATAGTCTTGTCATGCTTGGTAAAGGTGAAGCCTAACTTAAGGCGCATGGTAGTCAGTGAGGAATGGTTGAGCTGGGATAAGTCCAGCAAACCAAAGGCACGTGCCTTTGAGGACATTATGTTTGATGGTGATTTTTGGCATGCAGCTGAGGAGATTGTGGGGATTGTGCAGCCCCTTTTCAGTACCCTTCGACTTGTTGATAGAGAAGGATGCACAATTGGACTCATGTATGAGTTCATGGAGAAGAGTTGTGCAGAGGTTTTCCCCCCAGTTTTAGTGGGGTTTTCTCTAGAGATCACTTGCAATACTCGTGTCTTTCTCGCCTTCTCAATGTGGTGTGTGAGGCGTGTGCTCGCTCTCTCTCTCTCTCTCTCTCTCTCTCTCTTCCGCTGCACTTCTCACAGGTTTGACCATGCACTTTCATAGGATGATTTTGTGGCCATACTAGACTTTTAAGGCAAAGAAGAAGATTTTAAATGGAGGAAGAGCAGGCTGAGAAGAAGCAAGCGGTAGCAAACAAGAGGACAGCCACAACAGCAAAGAAGGCTGCTCAACATGGAGCAGGAGGTTGCAATCGTAAAAAGCAGGAGTCCAAGAAGGAGAATGAGGCTCGTGTGAGGGCACACGACTTGAAGGAGCTGAAACAGAAGGGCGTTGTCGCAGCAAACGTGGTCACAGGTGTAGCACACCTGCAGCGAGTGTACCCTAAGAGGAACCTCTATTTGCATTCCGACTGTATGCAATAGTCACGCACTACTCTGCCACTCACAACTCCTGTGTATGCTGGAGAGCCAACAGACAACGCATCCTCCTACCATTCTAGGACAATAGAAGTTCATGAATGAAGTAAGGACCCCTTGCAACATGTTGCTACTGGCATAAAGGACATACAAATGGGCGCAGAGGATTTGGACTCTAAAAGTTGTTAACAAGTAGGGTAAGTGAAACCACGTGACTCCGATAGTGAACATGCTGTCATTAGTGAGTGCTGCTGCTGGCCGGCTTCCCTTCTGGCCAAACATTGCAATACCGATTGCAATGCTCGCCTCATCGTTGCCTTTTTTTCAGGTTTTCATGCGTTGCATTGCGCAATGCTGTCGTTTTTCCTCTTGCTCCATCGTGGTTTTTTTTTAATGTATGCAGTAGAGAACAGGGCAGCCAACGAAACCTATAACTGATGCTTAACTGCAAACGTAAGCCCATAAGTGATGCTAAGAACTAGAACATGGTACTCAGAAGCGAATCTGGAAATTTGTCCACTTTCCCTTTGTAGAGGTAACTTAAGCATTCGAGGAGCGGAGAGGAAAACGAAGAAGCAAGCGCAGCAAATTTGAAGCTTACCGTCGACTCCATTAAATTCGCAACACGAGCAAAGCGTCTGCAAAGCGGTTGCGGCAAAGCATTTCTTTCTTTCCCCCGAAAGCGGACACGGCCATCCAAGTGCCACGCTCCCTGCAAGCAAGTCTCCGGGCAAATCATAAGCAGAAGGATCGAAGCGGGAGGGAAATTCGCAGCGACAGACTGGGGACAAGTCCAAACGGAAGGGCGAAGAGAGGAGGAGGCAAAAGGCACCTGTACGGCAAGGCGCAACGAAGGTCGAAGGGAAGGGAGGAGATCGTGTGAGGGCCGCCGACTCCAAAGCCCGGCGATGTTGGGTACAGTGCCAAAAACGCGGGAGGGAAGGGTGGTAGAAACATGGCGAATGTCTGAGGACATGGTGGTGGAGAGGAGAGGGGGCTTTACATAACACAGAAGAAGATGCAGCACAAGAAGAAGAAGAAGAAGAAGAATGGAGTGGACTCGAGAGGTAAAGTGAAGCAGAGATTTTTAGTACATTCACTCATCATCCCATGATTTTTGGCCTTGCCCCAATGATACTCCAAAGAGAACAAGATGAATGATATTCATTAGGCCTACCCAATTCTGAAAAAAGAAATGTGTTAGGAGTACCAAGAAAAAATTCCAATATTTGTCCTCACATGATTGTATAATGAGAGAATTTAGGTGAGAGTTTTGCATTTCGATAACCACTCCCCTTAGATCAATATCTTGCTTGAGTCTAGCTGCACCTAGTGGTTGCTCAATGCTGAAGAGTCGTCTAGATGGTATGTTCAAACGTGTAACCTCACGATGGACTACATGAATTGAGGTACAAGCGTCTTGAGCATATATGTAGTTGTTGACTAAATCTATCAAGTTTTTAGGATATTGAAAAGAAAAGGCTATCTTCCACTGATTATCGACTTGTAACAATACGAGACCATCACAATTAGAAGTCCTTTCTCATCATTCTAGCTTCCACATGTAGTATTATTATTTATATCTACTAACCATTTGCTTTTCATGCCATCTAAATTTTGAATTTGTAAGATGCCCTATCCATAAAACAATTCTAGAAAGGTTGGAGATTAAGGTCTCAAAAACCAAAGGAATTAATTCAAGGATGGTTGCAAGTAGGAAACAAAGTTGGATTTCTTTTTAGTATATCTCTCTCGTGTGTTCACTCTGCCATTGAGATGTGGTGCTTGTGTCACAATATCTATTAAGAGTTACTGAATTATAACATTCCTCATTTGGGAACATGGTTTCCTAAAACCATATGATAAGGCCTTCACTATGATCGGAACCCTGCAAAACATCAACCATTCAATGTGAACAGCAACATCTTCTCTGGATCTATCCCTTCCTTCCTTGGGAGTTTCAAGGAGTTGAGTGAGATCAATATGAGCAACAATGAACTGACAAAACTTGACAATCTGACGAGCCGTAGTCTTGTTTACAATAACCTCATTGGTACGATTAATGCAAGTTCATTTGCAAACCATTCGCTTTCGTGCACACCACCACTGTCAGCTACTTGTGGGCAAAGTCTCTCCCGCTACCAACTGACGTGTACAGGTCTAAAACCACTCATAGTGGCTGCTCTCATTATCGGCATTCTGGCTGCTACCATGGTCTTGCTAGCATAAAGAGGATAGAGGTCGTAGAATAGCTGGAAGATTTTTTTCAGAGCAGAAGAGTCGTATGTAGGAGAAGTGTGTGGAAGGCTCACGCAGAGCTTCAACTGTGGCATGACAAACTAAAGGAGATCAGCTATAGAAACCAGCAAATTGAGGACGTAGCCAAGATGTGAGAAAAGCTGGTCGACAGAGAGCCAAGAAGAAAGACTCATGACCAAGAAGAGGTGTAGATGGTTTTTGAACAACTTGATGGGGCCGAAGCAAAGTAATGAAATTATTAATAGAGCTATGAAGTAAGAAAAGACCAACTTAGCCATGTGATGAGCTGTCATGGAGGAAGTTGCCCACAAAGGAGGTTGAGTGAAGCTCTAAGAAAAGAGGCGAAAGACACACAAAAGGGATTCCTGCAAGAGAAGCTTGAGCGACTGATTCTGCATGAGAATGTTGGAGGAGCAGGAAAGGACCGCTACCTTATCACTTGTGTTGCCTAATCTAGAGAACCTGTTTAAACTACTAATCGCTATGATAGATCAAGATGTTTGCTAGGGTCAAGTAACTCTCCATCACAACCTTAAAGATTCGATTGATTTCACAACTGCAAATCTTTAAAAAATTATGCACGCTTTCACAATAAACTGCAGATCTCGAGAAACCACCCACATTGAAATGAGTCAAGCGTCATTTGAAGTTGTTGAATGGAATCCTTGTGTATTTTTTTGTCTGAGCTAAATGAGTCACTGACCAAAAGAAATGCAAAGTGTAACATCATCTTAATATTCCATCCACCCACTGTTAAAGATGAATGGATTCTAAGTGATAGACTACCATCAGTAAGCGACTGATTCACAATTGCACGAAGTGCTACAATAAAGACAAAGGGCTTAGTATCATCTGCTGCAAGGTAAGTATCCGAATGGATGCTTGCATGCCTTGGAAACTCCCTCACTAAATCGCTTGGTGGGCCGAAACTCATCCGCGTCATCTCCCCACAGCTCCTTGTCCCTGTGGATGCAAACAATGGGAATTGAGAATTCCATGCCTCGGGGCAGGGTGAGGTGACCCAATTCGAACTTGTCTTCGTCGAGCACAAAAATGCAAGTCATTAGGTCAGGAGTTGGTGGATACAGTCGAAGAGTCTCGTTCAGAACCATACCCAACTGCAATATCAAAGGCAAGTTAGATAACCGCTCACGACTGACACTTGCATTCGGGATCTGTCCTTAACAAGGATGAAGGTCTCTTACCAGCCTCATTTTGTTGAGATGATCTGCTTGTGGTTCCACAATGTTCACACTGAGAATCTCCAACACTTTTGCAAGAACTTTTTCTTGCCATTCTTGATACAATGCTAGCAGCATCATCATCCACACTAGAAGGTTAGCTATTGTTTTATGTCCGGCGAAGAAGAATGTTTTGCAATCATCTTTGATCTGTTGGGCAATAATATAGCCTTGGATCGGAGCTCAAGGAAGGGAAGGGTCTCTGTAGCAGTGGTTGTAGCCATGGCTACGATTCAAGCCAGCTATGGAGAAGCTTGGAGGAGAGCAAAAGCAATTGAGGAAGAGAGCAGCTACATGGAAGGGCACTCTGAAGGAGGGAGACATGGGAAGGTGGCATGACCAGGCAAACTTTAAAACAAGTCGGCGAGTTGCAAAAATAGGATCAAACTTTGAAGAATAAAGACTAAGTGTCCAGGGAATAAAGCCTCCACTGAGGAGCCAATGAAAATTCAAGTGTTTTCATATTTCAAACAATTCAAGAATTTCAGCTTTGCAAAATGAGAACGATTGCTAAGGCTACCCAGAGGGTAGGCCAAAAATCAAGTATATAGTTATTGGCCTGCCCTTATAGGGTAGGTCTTAGGGCCTTAGCACATGGATGGGACTAGCATGGGTTTAGGATGGGAATATTTTTGTCATCATTACTCCCATCCTACACCAAGTGGTCTAGGATGAATTTAGAATGGGAGTAGCCACTTTTTTTCCCATCCTGGACCATGGCCTCTAGACCCTGGCAACCAGAATGGGTTCCCCTTTTTTAGGGATTCAAAAACATGGAAGGATGACATGTGTCCTTGTCCCCACAAGGTCCCCACCTCTTAAACACATGAAATGATGCCATGTGTCCTCTTCCTCCTAAACCCATCCTAGTTCTTTTTTCGTTAGCACATGGTGGGATGGGAATAGGATAGAAATATGCATGGGACCACCTTTTCCCACTTCCATCCTATTTCTTCCCATGTGCTAAGCCCCTTAGTAACTGATCTCCGCTGGCCAAAATGAAAAATATTTTTAGCTTGATTTTTTGTTGCATCTCCATTTTGTTGCCATCGGACTAGTTGTTTGGCACGTGTATCAGTTTTGTCCACGTTGGCGCCTAAGTTGGACGTGAGCATCTTTAGAGCAGGCAGTGGAATGGCATGTTGTGGCTCCAGTGTATGGCTAAGTGCAGTCGTGTTTGCATCTTGCTAATCGCACATGGTGTTGCGACTTATCTGTCGTTGGGTCATTACAAAGCTCATTCGAGGCCATGGGATACAATCGACCATTCAAGCTTTGGCATAGATGACGAGCTCATAAGCGTTTGGAGAGTCGATGGAGACCAACAGCTGCAATTTACGTTGTTGGTCTATTCACGTTCATGGAAAACACACTATTGTTTGTGTCGATTCTGCAATTCTGGTAATGCTCTCTGCTCGGCCAGCTATCTGAAGACAAGCAACATGGTTGTGGGTTTAGTTCTTGTCAGGTGTCTCTTGATTGATGCTCTTAAGCAACTGTAGCCTGCACACACTCTCTCTCTCTCTCATGCTCTTCAATTGTTTTATTTCTCTGTAAACACATTGTTATATGATTTGTTCAATGATCCTCTTGCTCATTTGTTGTTGTGTTGCATTGTCTTTCTTTAACATGAAGGGCACACAGATGATTTCAAGAATCCACAATGATTTGTACAAATGCTCCATCCCTGCATCCTCAATGTGTGCACCCATTGTGCTCAAGACCAACACTGATGAAAGAAAGGGGAAAAAAGTTTGTCATGACGTGGCAATGTTTTTTGCTCAGCAAACAGCTGGAATGGATAGTGGAGCAAAGAGAGACATATTGGATAGATTACAGGCACATCCTGCCCTGAGAGTAGCTCAACTACAAGAAACAAGAGATGAATCTAGTGTTCAGGCAGCTCTGCTATGTGGTGTTCACAATACCAGTGAAGTGACCAAAGTCATCAGATGAACTATTTTTCAAAAGGTCTAGTTTGATGATGTTAGTGAACAATGGGATAGAAGGGGCTCCCAATCTAAACATTTTAACAACTTCAAGAGTTTTAAACATTCATAGGAGGAATTTTTATGCAGCCAAATCTAGACTCCTTTTAAAGGAGGATGAAAATCTCCCCTTGTCCACTTGCCGATGGCAAGCACGTAGTAGCATCATCACCCAGGAAGTGAAGGACTTGGTATTCTCCTTTTGGTCAATGCAAACTTGCATGTCACCCAATAAGAAGGATGTATGCCGCAAACGGATAGGAAGAAAGTCTTATATAAAACACCCTATTCATCTTCTTGATATTCCCCAGGTGAGTGTTGTATCAAGATCCTTATCATTCAAATCTACTCGGCTGATAGTGCTTGGCGATGCCATATATTGTTTGTTAAACTTACATATTACTTGTTCATTCTCTTCATATGACATACTACTCGTTAGTGCCACATTTGCTTTTTAGTGGTACTTATTGTGATAGACTACATGCTAAGTATGCTAGTTATGGCATATTCATACTTGTTACTTTGCTACTTAGTAGGAGACATTGCTTGTTAGTGCTACTAATTGCTTGTTGTGGTTAGTGTAGTTACTATGACATAGTGCTTGATAGTACTGATTAGTGCTTCAAGTACTGCTTGTTTATTGCAACACTATGGTTCCTATTATTGCTTAATAGTGGTCATTAGTGCTTGTTAGTACTTGCTAATGCCACATATAAGTTGGTGGTGCTTGGTAGTGCTTGTTTGTGTAACATATTTCATGTTACTTCCACTTATGGTCACATAGTGCTTGTTAGTGCCTGCTAGTTTAGTAACCTACTAATTAGTACTTGTTAATACTTGTTGTTGCTAATTAGTGCTTGTTAGTTCAGTAACCTACTAATTAGTACCTGTTAATACTTGTTGGTGCTAATTAGTACTTTGTTAATACTTGTTAGTGCCTTCTTAGTTTAGTAAACTGCTCCTTAGTACCTCTGTTAGTGGTTGTTAGTGCATGTTTGTTCAGTAACCTACTAATTAGTACTACTTAATGACATGTTATTTTGTGCTTGTTAGTTTAATTCTATCTAGTGTTGCTTGTTTTTGCATGTTAGTGCCTAATAATGCATGTTAATTCCTATTAGTGCCTATTAGTGCCTGTTAGTGTTACCTGCTAGTGTTGCTTGTTATTGCCCCACTTAGTGCTTATTAGTACCTGTTAGTGCTTATTAGTTTTTGTTAGTTTAGAAACCTTCTAATTAGTATCTTTTAGTGCCTGTTAATAGTTGTTGTTGCTTGTTATTGCCCCACTTAGTGTTTGTTAGTGCCTGTTATTTCAGTAACCTGCTAATTAGTACTACTTAATGACATGCTATTTCATGCTTGTTAGTTTAATGCTATCTAGTGTTGCTTATTTTTGCATGTTAGTGCGTGTTAGTGCCTGATAATGCCCGTTAGTGGCTGTTAATGTTGCTTGCTAGTGTTGCTTATTATTGCCCCACTTAGTGCCTATTAGTGCTTGTTAGTTCTTGTTAGTTCAAAACCTGCTAATCAGTGCCTGTTAGTGCCTGCTAATACTTATTGATGCTTGATCCTAATTTGATCACTTTTGTGATAAAATTTTTGATCACATTGGATGTTTTCATGTGCAGGTTGAGTTATTTGTAGAGTTCAAGAAAAATTATCCAGACATCACAATGCAACAATGCTCATTTGAACAATTAAAACCATTTTTTGTCCATAAATTGAAGGACATATATACATGTTGCTACATTCAACATGTCCAAATGGCCTTCTTGAAAGACTCCATCAATATCATGCATCATCCCAACACCAGTCTGCATGGAGCGCATTGTTATTGCAATTGTGAAATATGTGCAAGGGACAATACTGGAGCTGTTTGTAAAGCTTCTAATCATACATACACTGGCGTTACGTGCTTTTGGGAAAGTGTGTTGTGTTAGAAGCCTTCAGAAAGCATGCACCATCACTTGGAAGGCCTCATGGGAGAATGTACTAGTTGTGGGCCAAAAAAATTTCTAGCTTGCCCACAAGAGAAGGTTGACTCTACCCACCATGTTTCCATTAAAGTTTTTGAGGATCTAGACGTAACTATTGGAAAATAGGGGAAAAAAAAAGAAGAGAGGTGCTCACATTCAAGAAAATGACCTGTAGTGCCTTATTACGGATGTCTTGGGATTGCATGAAGAAGTTCATTAAGTGCAACTTCATATACAAGTGGCAAGCTGAATAATTTAAAGAGTGTTTGCAAAGGTTTCCTAAAGATGTTGTGGTGTCTGTGGTGGATTTTTGCAAAAAATTACACCTTTAAGGAACAAAATGAGATATAATCTATGCATTGGCACTCAGACCAAGTCACTATTCTTGTTCAAATAACATATGTTTGGACAAGAGGTGAGGTTCAAAAAACCATCCATTTCTACATATCTCATGACAAGGTGCATGATACTTTGTTTGTTCAGCATTGTTTTATACTACATCACAATTGGTTGGCAGGACAAGATTTAACACTAAAGCAGCATTGGGTTTGGTCAAATGGTGCAGCTTCCCAATTGAAAGCAAGACGGTCTGCTTTCTTTGTTGCAAGGTATCCTTCCTTAACTAACCCGAAGATGACATGGAATTTCTTGGCTCTGGACATGGAAAGGTGAGCATGATGGAGCAGGAATTGTTGTGAAAAGAGCCTTGACACACGAGCAATTGAAGGAAAATTCAGAGAAGCTTACTTGTGTTGCTAGATGTGCTGAGTTTTCTGCATTCAGATCTCTCAAATGGAGCTCAGGCCTCCTATCCATCAAAAGGAAGGAATATAAGAAGGTTGTTCTAGGAGGTGAAGCTAGGAGAAGTGGATAGATCAGTAACATGGGATTATGCTCCTATTCCCCTGGTGCGATCACTGCACTCGGTCTCTAGATTCTCAGAGCATAAATGCATAGAGCTCAAAACACAAAAGTTGTCATGCTATTGTTGTGCTTGAATTTCAAGTTCTTAGAATAGATGTTGCACTAAAGCATATGTGACAAGTTGGGAATATCAAGTTATTGTCCCTGGAGAGGACATGGAAGTTGAAGAAAACCCTTGTGATGATCCTGCATATGAAGGACATTATGATACACTGAGTGATGCTCTCTATGTTGGAGACAATTTTGCAGTCAATGCAGAGGCTAAAAATGAAGAGGGTGCTGATTTCAATGTCCTACGGTGCATTGCCAAGAAGGAGCTTGCGAATCAAAATTTGAAGGATGGATGCAGTGGAGGCGAGAGAAGAAGGGGCGGGTGGGGGTGTAGGAGGGGCGATAGGAGCAGAAGGGGCAGTGGGGAGGGTGGGGGAGTGTAGAGGGGACGGACGGGGCCGAGGAGGCAGCAGGGCAACCAGGGGCAACATGGCATCACAGGGAGCAACAACTTGCAGCTTGCTCCAACGTCTGTAGTCTTTTCAAATTGTTCATACACCAGACTTGAAATCATGTATTACCATTGACGACAGCATATATGATTGTTCAGAACCTAAGCAATCCATATAAACAGGAAAAACTCTTGCAAGCACCAAAGTTTGTGCAGGTGAGACCAACATACCTCTGCAGAATCCACGGCATCCTGAACATTGTTGGAGCTATCAACCTCCATGTAGGCAAGCATGGACTTCAAAGTTTCTATTCTGACATGTAGATCCTGTTTTTCTGTTTCTGTTGTAGTCTCATATGCCTCCATGGCATTGGCCATATCATTCTTCACCTTCTGGGCTACTAAGCTAATGCCTCCAGTTTCAAGCAGCTGGCATTTTGCCTTCTCAAGAGACTCCACTACCTTTTTGTATTCCTCCCTCGCCGCAGCTAGCATCTTTTCTCTGTGTTGCAATAGTACCATTGCAGATTTGAAATTCTTCGATATGGCATCTTCTGTGCCTGGGGTTGGCCACCCTTGGCTGCTCCCATCGAAACAAATGCTTCTGCCAACAAAAGCTTGGGAAGCCAAAGGAGTTCTAGATTTCCTCTCGCTGTCATCCTTCTTGTTCCTGCTCAGCCACTTGTCGAACTTTTGTTGGAGCTTGTCCTGATGTTGGACTAGGGAGATTATGCTCTCAGCAAAATCTGCCCAAGCAATCAACCCTATGTTTGTACGACCATCCTGTCCATACTCATAAGCGAATCTTCTCGCAACAAGAGGGACAACTCCAGGTTGATCGGAGGTTCTTAATAGACCTTCAGATTAAATTCCAAAAGTTGGGAGTACACCTCGGGCGTGACTAATCGACACTTGATTTTTTCTTTCCCCTGTCGAAGGTGGGAAACAATAGTCAACCAGAACTTGTTTGGAACATCAAGTTCTATTAGTTGGTGCGGGTTCAGGCCCACCAAGCTCAGGCCATACTCTGCGTGGAATTCCTCCTTGGTCTTGCAAAACACCTTCTGACATGGAGTGTTAATGTGGGGTGTTTTAAACCTTGAGATTGCCCCAAAAAGTGAACTAAATACTGATATTGCAAATTTAAAATACAGACACAGACAAACATCTGATATGGACTGCAAAAAAGAAAAGAGATATACTATTGAAGACACAGTTAAAATAGATATAGATTGTGTTAAAACAGTTAAAATAGTAAAGCTAATTTGTTGCTGCATGACATTCGACAAGCCAACAGCTATGCGAAAGAGGATTCAAAAAGGCAAGACGCAGAAGCTTCGTCACCAACCAAGCTCTTCTATGAAGTCTTTATCTAATAGTGTCATGTCTTTGCAACTCATTTTCATGCATGGGCAAGCTGAACATGCATTTGTATTGACAGATTCTCTTCCTCTTGTCGTTATGGAGGCCCTCTCCATTAGTTTCACAATGGAGGGCTCTGAGCTCATTTAAAAGAAACAACAGTCCTACATTTTGAAGCTGGATGCTACAAACAAGTAAGGAGCTTGCTTTTATAGAAAGAATAGTCCTACGTTTGGAGGAGCTCATTTTTACAGAGAGAACAGTCCTACATTTGGAAGCTTCACAATCGATGGCTACTTTTGGACAAGCAAGGAGCTTGTTTCAATAAAAGAACAGTCTTGGAGCTATGCCATCTCACCTGGTCCACCTGCTCATGCAAGAAGGATGTCGGTGGGTTTCACTTGCAATTCGCTCCAGCTCACGATTAGAGATAGAAGAAGCAGATGTCAGTAAAAGGAAGAAGAAGACCAAGAAGGAAGCTTTGCATGTGCTGCACAGGGCTTGGTTCACAGAGAACTTTTGTTTCATCTACGGGTATGTGTGAGAGACAAAATCTACTGTTAGTGTAGTGCGTGTCACCAAAATCATAACAATCTGTTACACTGAGTTAGTTGGTAAAGGCTTTCACTCATCTATGATTCAGTTACACGCTTTTTTTAAAAATTGTTCACCCCTCTACTTGTTGCCAAATGATTACTATTGGGACACCACTATTTAGCACATGCAAGTGTACTACCACGCACCCACCTGAAGGAGCTAAATTATGCCCCTTTAGCAAATGGCTTCTCACAATACAGGAGTCCCCCATACCATACCAGCCATGTAAGCCATTACATCATGCAAGGATGAACAATACATCTTGGTGTACCAAATGGCTCCTGCCATTCAAAGAGCTCAAGACATGAGCACCTTGACATGCAGACCTACTATACATTGTTACACATGCTAGTGAGTGTCCTAGTAATTTCTTGAGGGACTCAACCCCTGTGCACAACAACAACCACCATTAAAACAAATGCTCCATTGTGTTTTGGTTATGGGGTAGACCATCTCTTCAAAGAATGTCCAATGAGAAGGACCCCTAGAATGGCCACGAGTCCTAAGAGTAGCATTAATTTGCTGAGCATCAAGAGAGGCCAAGTTTCTTTGGTGTAATTTAAATGTTATCACTAGGGCCTAGGCCAGGAGCTCTAAGCAAGGAGCTCTGTCAGCAGGCCAAGAAGGATAAAATGGCCATAGCCTAACCTAGGGATACATGTTGCATGGGTGTCGTTAAAGTAGGGAAGGGATCGAACAAAGTGATTATTCAAAGCATGTTCGATGAGGACAAAGCTATCATGTCCACTTCCTAATCTTCAGGACACACCTTGTTAGTCCCTAATCCAACCATTCCATGGCTTAAGAGTAACAATAATGCAAGAGGGATCCCAACTTATAATCAAAACCCAAACCCCAAGGGTCAAGGCAAATACCCCAACCCTGCTATTGAAAAACAACACCTCTTTGAGGCACAACAACCATGGTACAAGACTATAAATAAAGATTTGAGCAATGTCTCAAGACCAGTGAGGGCACGGTCATCCAAACTACCAATCCCTTAATAGAGTCCCTAAAGCCTCTCCTATCTTGGAAAAGATGGATGAGGAAGGATCGGGTGGCTCTTCAGTGGGACGTTCTTTCTTACGGCATAAGATGTTCTCCTATGGCATAAGGTTGCAAAAGAGGACCCTATGTCCTCCTATGGCTTTGAAGAGCCATAATTAGTAGGATGAGAGCCAACTACTTAACCTCAAGATATGGCAAGCCTAGCCGCATTCTTGTCCACATAGGTGAAAATGCCTATTGCAACCCTACTATGAGGGGATTGCATCCTTTAGAGAGATCTCTCCGACTAGATGAATGGACAAATCCTTGAGGAGGTACCCCCCACCAAGGTATTAGAAGCCCTTGTGGAGGAGCCAAACCTTCTCAAGATACTCGTCAATAAATTAGACTAGTAGAAGCTAAACCAAGGTAGTAGATGCCCCTATGGAGGAGCCTAACCTTCTCAAGATACCGGTCAATAAATTAGACCAATACTTTGAAAGTGACAACACCAATGCTGTACTCATGATCACCTTCCAGAACAAGGGTGCCACTGCAATCCTGGATGGAGGTGCAGGGGTGAGCATAGCCAACAAATAGTGTTGGGTCAAGTTGGGAGGCTTGAGATTGAGAGTACCAATTTGGTAATCAAGCTGGGGGATGTAGCAACAGCCCACCGATGGGAGTCCTAAGGGACATCAAGATCAAGACCTTCAGACTCACTTATCGAGTATGGTTCATTGTTATGCATTTCCATGGCCAACCAAATGGTTATGACATTATATTAGGAAGGACATTTATGTGAACGCAGGACTAGTCCATGGGGCTGGTCCTCGAATCGAATATTTATATGCAAAGATGAGCAAATTATGAGGGTTGATCTTTAGACCTAAAAGGCCCATGCCATGACCAATAACCTATTCACAACAACTGGGTCTAACACCACTAGTGACCATAGACACGAGCGAGAAGGCAGGAACACAAATGGCATCGTATGATTCTAAGGTGCCCGGGGATATAGTCCCACTAAATATATGATTAATGTCTTGAGGGCACTTGAAAATAGAAAGGGGATAAGGAAGGCTAGGACCAATCTCCATTGGATAAGGTACGTTGATGCTGTGACGGCACACCATGAATTCTCTTCCAACTGAGGAGCTAGGTTAGATAGAATTAAGGCACCCTTAGGATTCATAAAGGTAGAACAGCCCCCTCTATCAGTGGGCTAAAGCCCCTCTAGAAGCTAAAGCCCAACATGAGGATAAGGCCTTAAGGGGCCAAAAACAAGAAGACTTCTCCTAAGGAGAAGCACCCTGAACTAAAAGGCTTGGAGGATGATGATGAAGAAAAGATTGACCTTCGCCAGGTCCCCAAGCACTTTAAAGCCAACATGATCCAGGACCACAAGAAACTTCTTGAGCAATCCAAGAGGACTGACGAGGAGGGAAACTAGTATGGTTATGATGGTTTGCTGGCTCAAGTCAAGGAAGTAGACATTGCTTCATAAAATGAAGACCCTAAACCATTCTATATAGTTGATGACCTCACAACTAGGTAGGAAGAGGCCTGATTGCCCTCCTATGAGAATACTAAGATTGATTCACTTGGAAGTATACCAACATGAAAATTGTGCCCCCCGAGGTCATGCAACATAACATCCCAATGATGGATAACATCAGACCGGCCCCATGAATCCCAAATACGTGATGATTGTGAGAGAGAAAATGCAAACGCTCATTGGCATGGGATTCATCTATGAGATCAGACATACAAATTGGGTGTCCCCTATTGTCATTGTTTTGAAAACGAACAACAAAATACGAGTATGTGTCAATCTGAAAAGGAGCAATGCTGCGACATGTAAAGACCATTATCCACTACCCTTTACTAAGCTTGTGCTAGAGAGAGTCATAGGAAAGGAAGCTTATAGCTTCTCGAATGGTTTGGGTACAACCAAGTATCCAAAGCACCAGAGAATCAACATAAGACAACATTTGCCATGGAATGAGGAGTATACGCATCCAGACTGATGCTCTTGGCTCACCAATGCTCTCGCTATATTCCAATGGTTAATGATCACAACCTTCAAGGAGTACCTGAGAGACTTCCTAGAGGTGTTCATGCATACATTCCAACTTAGATGACCTATGTATACATTCCACATGGGACAACCACCTCAAATATCTTAGACTTGTTTTTGAGACGTGTCGCCTCCATAGTCTCTCTCAATCCTCTCAAGTGCCAATTTTGGGTTAAACATGGGGTAATATTAGGCCATGTTGTATCCAAGAATGGGATTTTGATGGATTACAACAAGATCAAGCTCATCTTGGACCCCCTACCAATGCAAAGGACCTACCATCCCCTACCAATGCAAGGATGTCCAAGGATTTATTAGGCATATGGGCAACTATCACAGGTTCATTTATGGCTATGCCAGATTTCTCACTGTATAAGCTGTTGATCATATTCAACTGGACGGAGGCCTGCCAAACCTCTTATGAGACTCTCAAAACTCGTCCTATCTTCTGCCCCTATCTTTTGGGCGCCAGGCTAGAATTTAATATTCTAGTTGCACATAGATGCTTCCAAATTTGCAATAGGGTGTTTGTTGCCATAGCCAGAAGAGTATAACTTGCACATCTATATACTTTGCAGGTTGCCAACTAAACAATGCGAGACGAATGACATGACTACAGAGAGGGAATGCCTCAAGAAATTTCATCACTACTTGTTAGCAAACACATTTGTGTTCTTCATGGACCACTAGGCACTCCTTTACCTCATGAACAAAACCTGCATTACCAGACGCATCACATAGTGGATCTCATCATTTTAGAATTCGATTTCACCATAGTAGGTTGCAAGGGATGCACCCATTTCATGGTGGATCATATGTCTTGGATCCCTAATGGAGAGCCCACGATTGGGGTGGATGATGATCTCCTAGATGCCCCAGTATTCCTTGTAGACCTAATACCAAAATGGGCACAAGAGGTTGGTCATTTTTTGGCCAATGGGTTTCCACAGGGTAAGGCCTTTAACAAAGACAAGGCCCAAAAACTCATCAAAGGTGCAGCACCATACCAATTAATAGCTGGACAACTATACCGAATGGGGTAAGGATGGCATAATGTGCCACTTTGTCCAAAAGAATAAGTTTGTAGAGGTGTTGGAAGAAGCCCAGGAGGGCACTTCATAGGAGAGCTCACGGCCTGTACAATGCTACAAGCTGGTTTATGGTGGCCCACACTCTTTAAAAATGCAGCCGAATTCACCAAGCACTACGACCCTTGCCAGCAAACTCCATACCTCATAAGTAGGACTATCTGCCTCTTACAAGGGTTATTTGTAATGCCTTAAATGGAAGGTGCTACGGAATACACTGTGTACATATTCACATGCACATGAAACACACACAAAGACATAATATTGTGGAAAAAGAGCCAATTCTATGTAATCCAACATGTGAATATTCATAGAATGATCGAGAGACACTTGGTCTCATGGATATACAATATGCGATTGCAACCCTTGTGCTACTAGGAATCCATGATAATCCCACAGAATGTTAATGCTGTAACACATGGCACTCATGGTGGACTATGCAGATCCACACTCACTACTGTGGCCTAATGAGAAGTTTTAACAACATTGTACAAACTATCTAATCAAAATATAATCAAAATTTTCTTTGCCCAAAAAAAAGCAAAGAACACTAAACAAGACTTGAGAGGGAGATAGACCTCTCCCTCTCCCTCACCCTCACACTCACCCTCCCCCTTGTCCTCACCCTGCACCTACCTCTCCCTGAAAAGCGAGCACAGAAGCAGTTTCAAGACAATCAGAATCTCGCAAGGCTGTGCAATTAACGAGAAAATATTACAAGCAGTTGCTTGCAACAGGGATGATGTGGATGAATAGTTCCGTCTGGGAGTCCAACTTATCTAGCGCCTCTCATTGTCTCTTTCTCCCCCTCCCCCTCCCCCTCCACCTCACCTTCTCCCTCTCCCTCTCATTACATACCTGTCCAAAAGAACGTGATTTGGAGGTTTGGAAAACTCCCAAACCCTCAAATCACTTTCTTTTGTGCACAAAAATTCCACAATGGGGGAGAGAGACAGACAGACAGACAGACAGATAGAGCGAGTGAGAGAGAGAGAGAGACAAAAAGAGCGAGTGAGAGAGAGAGAGAGAGAGAGAGAGAGAGAGAGAGAGTTACTTTGAAGAGGGAGAGAGAGAATCTGGAAGCATATTCATATTGTGAGTGATGGATGGGAGCGACCTAAGCAGCGAACGAATATCGTGATTGATGGAGCTCCTTGCTCGAACGGATATCAAGACACGGATCTCATGAGTTATATAGTTGTTTATGCTAATTAACGAGTCATTTGCTATAAATAGTAACAATTCCTCAATTTTTGCATCAACTATATTTTCAGTAATAACCGCACGTGTGATATAAATACGTCTCGGAAGTAGCACCAAAGCTTGTCATATTACTCTCTCCTCCTCAATGGATCCTCATCTTTCTTGTTTGGTTTCATATGACCGTCACCTTTGTCACACCAACACCATTGTCAAGCCCATCACGACCTTCAAGTCCATCACGACTTCCCACACCAGTGCCACAATGGAAGAGAAAGGTCTGTGTGTGTGTTTATGTGTGCGCGCATGCGTGCACGATGCTACTCTGTGGGGGTGTGTGTGTGTGTGTGTGTGTGTGTGTGATGCCTCTCTCTCTCTCTCTCTCTCTCTCTCAAACCTCCAAATTGTGTTCTTGTAAACAGGTTTCTTACAATCTAAGATAGTCATGAAGGAAAGGGATAGTTAGATGGCGAGGGAGAGGGGTAGGGAGAGGGTGTGGGTGAGGGAGAGGGAGAGATTGTATAAAAGAAAGTGATTAGGAGAATTGGCAAATTCCCAACCCTCCATATTGCTTTCTTTTGTACACTCTACGATGTCCACACAAACACACATACACATGCACACACACACAGGGAGGGAAAAGGAGAGAGAGAGAGAGAGACAGAGAGACAGAGAGACACAAAGAGACAGAGAGAGAGAGAGAGATAGAGAGAGAGAGACAGAGACAGAGACAGAGACAGAGAGGTGTATGCTTCAATAATGTAAGCACAACCATTGGTCTAATGATGGAGGTAATACACCATGCACTAGAGGGAGAGGGAAAGAAAGAAAGAAAGAAAGTGTATTATTGTCCACTAAAGGCCAAAATGGGCCCATGGGACATCAAGAACTCTGCATACAAGATAGCACAAAATCAACGTGCCACAAAGAAGAGGCATCGTCGAATATCATCTAAGTGCTACGCAATACAATGCAAGTGAAAGTACATAATGTCAAATCTGAGCCTAAATACAAAGTAAACTAGATGCAAGAAAACCGCCCCTGGGTGCAAAATGGGGGGATGAGTACAATATGCCAATGCAAAGATACAAGTCCAGGTGTCACGGAGTCTGAGAACCAAAATAATACTGGAAATCCTGTCCATCAACTCTGCCTCCTGCTATGAGAGTACAAATCTGAGCAAAGGTGAGGTGAGCGGCTGGTGGGGCGAGATCTCCATGAGTAAGTCTCCTCCGAAAAGCTGCCATCATCCTGGATCGTCTGGAGATGAAGCGGCGAGTACGTCCCCTATGTAACAAGATCCTGCGGCGTCTACAAACCATCTCATATGTACATCCACAGGGTGGAGGCATGTGTCGTGTGTGAGCTCTGACCTCCTCATGCTCCTCCTGGTCTCTGTCCTCTGGTATAGCGTGTGCCTGGGCTCTATCACGCTCCGGTCTGTGCTGATGGTCTCTGAGGTAGTCTCGTCGAAGCATAGTGGCCTCCCTGACATAAAGAGCTAGGCAATGCTGATCCTCGTAGTCCATCACTCGTGAGAGAGGTCCAAAGCCATCCGTGAAGAGACAGTGGAATCTACCTCTGAGCTCATAATATAGCGGGCATCTGCAAATGAAGTGCTCCTCTGACTCCACCTCTCCCATGGTGCAACAAGGGCAGATCCTGGTCTCTCGGCCTGGTCGCCGTCCATCCTCCATGCGTCGCATCCTACCAGCCTCTATCTCGAGCTGATGCGAAGAGACTCTAAGCTGGCCAAGGGCAATCCTCAGTGAGTGGGACATGTGGATACCTGTATAGCCTGGTGGAATGACAAACCCATCCTCTGAGATCCGAAGGAAGTGGTCACGATATGTGGCCATCTTCGTCGGAAGCTGTGTGGGATAAATCCAAGTGCGATACGTATGAAGCTGCAGCAAGTCTGCTCTCGTGACCTGGCTAAGCTCGTGGCGAGTCAACTCGAGATGAGGGGCATCCATGATGTATCGGAAGGGAGGCAGTCTATCCATGTCTAGTCCAAGAGATGTGAGCCACCTAGTGAGTCTGAAGTACCAGCAGTATCGGGCCCCAGATCGTGCCAACTCCATAGAAGATGCAAGTGCTAACCATGGCAACCAAGCTCTGCCTGCTGCTGAGTCTCCAAACTCCCTAACCCTGTGCAAATACATGACCGACTGAAACGCTGCATCCAATGCAAGGGGAGTAGCTCCAAACTCTGCTAGCATGATCTCGTGCGGAACTGTAGCCTTGGCCCTAATGAGCCGAGAGAACATGATGATTTGTAACCTCTCTACTCGTCTCCAATCTGCAGCGATCGCAGCTGGTCTTACCAATGTATCAAAAAGCAAGGATTTCGTATCGGGATGTTGAAAGTGGGACTGAAAACACTGACGCTCAAGATGAGCCAACGAAGCATACCCTTTACTAATCCTATCTCGTGCTGCATATGTCATGGTGAAGACCAGTCCCCTGAAAACTGCCCCCAAATAAGTGTACTCTCTAACAAGCTCAATGGGCTCTCCGTCATAAGTGAAGCAAAACTCATCCGTGCTATAAATACGATCAGAGGTGTTGAAAACCATAACCTTGGTCTTGCCAAGGTTTACGGTCAACCCCCTGTCCTGGCAAAACCTGTGGAGTGCCTCAATATGTGCCTGGAGGCCCTGAGCAGTAGAGGAAATGAGAACCACATCGTCCGCATACAGGAGGATAGGAATGGAGGATCCTGAGAGAGTAGAGCCCACACCGCCTGTCATCTGTACAAACATCTCTAGCTCATCAATATATAATCCAAAGAAAGTAGGAGAGAGCGGGCAACCCTGCTTCACCCCAATCGTGCTGCATACCTCCTCTGAGAGCCCCTCACGTGTCCGAACCCGACCAGTGACCCTCTCATACAAAGCCATGATAGCCCACTGTATCTGTCCACTCAAGCCCATCTAATGAATCCTCTGAAACAATCTGAATCGTGGAATTGTGTCAAATGCCTTCCTGAAGTCCACGAAGCAACAATAAAGCCGTTGCCTTCGTGACTTCGCCTCCTCTACCAGTGCCCTGAGTGTGAGGATGTGGTCGTGTCGAATGATCCCTGCAAAATCCAGCATGCCCTCTGGCTCTGAGTCCTGTCGTCTCGGCATGGTCATTTATACGGCTTTCCAAAACTGATGCATAGATCTTGGCCATAACGTGGCCAATCATGATGGTCCTGTAATTCGACGGCTCCATAGGGTCCCCCGACTTGTGGATAGGTACTATGGTATTGCCTAACCAGGACTGTGGTAGGCCTGTACAAACAGACTCATTGAAGAGATGGGAAAGAACAAAATCTAAGGCATCAATCCCATGGATTACATACTCCGCTTGCAATCCATCATGATCCTTAGCTCTCCCGTTCTTCAATCGGTGGACTGCTGCACGGACACTCTCTGGTGTGAAGAGACTAGATGAAGCTGGCCTAGGGGTATGGGATAAATCGATGGCTGGCTGATCTGGAACATCGTATAGAGCTGAAGTATATGCAGACCAGACACGTGGATCTGTGAGGGGGCTCTGAGACTTCAAGCGGAGGAATTTTCTCCAGAATTCCTTGGAGTCACAGCTGAAAAGCAAGCTTCTCAGCTCCTCCTCATTCCGGGCTAGAAATTGGCGTTTCTTGCGCCTAACCAACCACTTGTAGTCTCTCTTGGTTTCGGCAAGGAGGGGAGACTTCTCCTTGGTCTCAAGGTGAAGTTTCCTGCAGAGTTCCTTACACTCCTCGTCATACCAACCGTTGCAAGGAACAAGACCAACCGGTGGGGGACTAGACGAATGGCATGTGGCAGGGAACGACATGTGAGCGGCAGAAACGAGTGAAGTATGTACAAGTTCCCACCGGTCCTGCGTGGATGTGGTAGAGCATCTAATAGATGAGGACGGAGTAGGCGGCTGAGGTTCTGGCTATATACATCATCGAACTGGTGGTCGAAATGAACCTCATAATAGGGTTGGCGGTCGTGATAACGAGAGGGGGGTGGGTCATGGGAGACATGAGTCAAAGTAAAGTGGATGAGTGCATGGTTGGCAGAGGGCATGAAGGGGCTAACAGTAAGGCTATGGATGGAAGGGACTAGAGTCGGGGGACCTATGATGTAGTCGATCACGCTAGTACCACGCCCAGAAGCAGAAGAGAATGTAGGCATGGAAGACTGTGGCCACCTGGACAAGCCGTTATAAATGACCATACCGTGCGAGGTGAGGAGCTCCAGTAACTGACGTCCCTGATCTGTGGGCTGTACTGTGCAGTCTGATGAAGTCCGACAGAGGCTATCATCGTGAAATGATGGGAGTATGACCGGATCCTCCATGAAGTCATAAGTGAGGGCCTGTCTGTCTGAGGTCCTCGCGTTGAAGTCTCCTAAAAGGATGACTTCTTCGCGATGTGAAAAATCTGCAATGTCCGCTGAGAAATCCTCAAATATGGACTGGCCTGGTCCAGTGGAAGAATAGATCGACTGCGCCGGGGGGAAGTAGCAAACTGCAATAAAAAGATCTCGCTGAGGGGCTCTGCGACGGATGCGTACCCACAAGAATCGGGCATGTGAATCCGCTCTCTCCACTGTGATGATCCGATTGAGATGCTCTCTGTACAAAATGGCCACTCCTCCAGATCCTCTCACTCCAAATGTCCGAGTGTGCTGCCTGAAAGCAGATCTCCATGTATACCCTGTCACTCGTGGCAAAGGTCTCTCTGGACTCTCGTGTGTCTCCGTGAAAAAGATGATATCTCTCCCAAAGAATGCCCCCCGTAGATTGCCTGGCTGTGCTGTAAAAGAACCATTGCAGTTCCATACAGCGATGCGTAGACTATCTGACGGATGGTGTGTCCCATGGGCTCTGTCCCGTCAAGCGGACGGAGCAGGAGGTGGAGGTGGGTCTATATCTGCTGGTCTGCCATCTCTAAGCACTGTGGGAGCACGCCTCAAGGTGCCTGTGATGAGTCTGCCATCCCTGATCACTGCCCACTTGCCCTGAGCTCGGGCTGCATCTCTCTGAGGCATGAGCGCCTTGCACTCCTCAACCTGTATCTGAGTCAGATCCTCGTCCATGGAAATCTGTGGGTGGTCTCTGAGTGTCCCTCTCCTCCTGAGGGCAGCTAGACGTGCCTGGGCATCTCTGAATCTGATAATGAGAGGCTGCTCTCTAGTACGATCCCTCCCGACTCTATATGCTCCTACTATGCCATGATCCTGTACTCCCAATGTCTGAGAGACAAAGGTCACAGCCTGTGTCATCGTGGACTCTATCGCCGAGGGCAAGATACCACGAATGCGAATGTTGAGGACCTTTGTGGCCCTCTGCTGTGACTCGGCCAATGTAGCTGATACAGTCGATCTCTGAGGCTATGATGGCTAACGGCGGACGACATCCACCCACTCTGTGGCTCTCTGGACCTCTGTCTGAAGGGAGGTCAAACGCTCCTCAACCGCTGCTATTGCTGTAGTGGGAGATGTGTCTATGTGCTGAACGCGAGTCTCGATCTGCTGCACTCGCTCTGTGTGTCCATGAATCTCTCCAGCAAGAGTCCTATGAGTCGCCTGTAAGACCTGAAGATCTGTCCTAATAGACAAGATCTCCCGATCCTGCTGTGTCACTCGATCAGCAAGAGATGCAACTTGAGCTATAAGTAGAGCAATGGTCTCGTCCTTCCTGTGAAGCATCTGAAGGGCAGCTCGGAGGTGGGTCTCAAAGTGCTGAAGCTCTGGTAGGATGTGGCGGCAAGGACAAACAGTGCAAGGCATGGAAGGAGAAAGAAAGGGAGAAAGGGGGGAAACCGGTAAGGTGGGTAGCGAGGATGAAGGAGAAGGCTGGAAAGGGGGGGGGGGAGAGAATGCGGGTACCGGGGATGAAGAGGAGGGGATGGGTAAAGTCTGTAGAGAGGATGAGGAGGAGGGAGCCTCTGGCAAAGTAGGTAAAATAGGCAACAAAGGGGAAGAGGTGACAGAGGGCTGTGAGAGGGAGAGCAAAAAGGGTGGAGAAGGGGTAGGAGAAGAAGGAACCTGAGAGGGGAGGGGTGAAAAAAACTGCGGGTACAAAGTAGCTATGGGCGGAAGATGGGATAATGGAGCTGAAACCGGTGTACCTGCGACTGGGAGTGTGGCAAGTGCGGGCACTGCGCTGTCCTTTGAAGAAGATGCAAGTCCTCTTCTACTATAGTGCAGCATATCGATCGTGGCAGCCATTGATGTTGCTGCTGTTGCTGCTTCTGTAACATGCTCGACAGTGTCGGCCATGTTTAATTATGGGAAACCGGCAACATTGAAAAGCGAGAGATAGCGGGCGCTGCCAATGCGCGATGAGAGAGAGAGAGAGAGAGAGAGGGTGTGAGGAAATAATGAGAGAGAGAAGGAGGGGGGGAGAGGAGGAGAGGGAAGGGGGGGGGAGGTGCGAGCAGCAGCGCAGAGGGGGGCGCGGGAGCAGCAGCGGGGGGCAGCACAAGCAGCAGCGCCGGGAGGGGGGGCAGCGCAAGCAGCAGCGGGTGGGGGGCAGTGCAGCAGCAGCTGCGCGCGGGGGTAGTGCAGCAGCAGCTGGGGTGGTTAGCGCAGCAGCAGCAGGGGGTAGCACGGGGGGGTAGCGCAGCAGCAGCGGGGGGGTAGCGCAGCAAGGGGGAGGAGAGGGAGAGGTGGAAAGGTTGAGTGGGTGAGGGGGGGGCTGAGGCGGCGGAGAGGCTGAGTGGGGAGGGAGAGCGGGGAGCGGGGAGCTGCTGCTGCGAGAGAGAGAGAGAGAGAGAGAGAGAGAGAGAGAGAGAGAGAGAGAGAGAGAGGGAGAGGCTGAGCGGGGAGGGAGAGAGAGAGAGAGAGAGAGAGAGAGAGAGAGAGAGAGAGAGAGAGAGAGAGAGAGAGAGAGAGAGAGACACACACACACACACACACAGAGGCGTATGCTTCAATAATGTAAGCACAACCATTAGTCTAATGATGGAGATAATACACCATGCACTAGAGCTTTTGTTACATCAAAACTAACTACTTTTATTAAGGATAAGTAGTTTTAGAATCCTTGCCCTTGCTTAAAACAATTAGTTCTTCAAGAGAGGTGAAGAAGAGAGAGAGGGAGAGAGAGAGAGAGAGAGAGAGAACAAAAGAAAGCAATATGGAGGGTTGGGAAATTTCCAACCCTCCATATCACTTTCTTTTGTACACACTCTAGTGCACGCATGCATACACACACACATAGAGGGAGGGAAAAGGAGAGGGAGAGGAATAGAGAGGGAGGGAGGGAGGGAGGGAGGAAGGGGGTTTGGGGGGGAGAGAGAGAGAGAGAGAGAGAGAGAGAGGTGAAGAATAGAGAGATAGGGGGAGAGATAGGGTGGGAGAGAGAGAGAGAGAGAGAGAGAGAGAGAGGTGAAGGAGAGAGAGAGAGAGAGAGGTGAAGGAGAGGAAGAGGGAGAGGGAGAGGGAGAGATTGTACAAAAGAAAGCGATATGGAGGGTTGGAAAAATCTCGACCCTCCATATCGGTTTCTTTTGTACACACTCTAGTGTGTACCAACACACACACACACACACCCTCCCATTGGAGGATATTTTAAGTAGTACCTCAGTCTCTATGGGGGCTTTTCTCAACTTAGGGCATTTGTATGTAGCATGGTTGGACTAATAGTACCACACTTTCTGATTTATGTGGATGTGAATATCTTGACACATGAGTGAGGTGAGCATTTATAAATGGTAATATTTGATATATATGGACCAGAGATAATGGGAGATGGCTTGCATTTATATACCAAGGATATTGTCATGCTTGACCAGAATATATCTAGTGGAGCTATGATAACCGGTATTCTATGAGAGGCATGATATGAAACTGTCTTACCATAGTAGTATTGGAGGTAATTAAAAGTGATATGGTAGAGAATGGGGAGAAGGCATATGCTCGTAGTGAATATAAGTACCATGGTAATTATGAATGTAACCACCACAGGTTACGGAATATACCATGAATACAGACTAATAAATTTGAAAGTGATAAGAACCCCTATATTAGGACAAAATAAAAGACGGTATTTGATTTTTGGGAAGAAAAGGAGAAATCCCACATAGAACATATACTCCTATAAACCCCAATTTCGGATTCAGAGAGTGGGAGATGACTAGCAAGTATATGCCAGGGAGATGTTCACATCTGACCCTGACATATTTATTCGAATTAGGAGAATTCGATGTTTATAGGATGTATATCAGGAAGTTATATTATAATATTTGTATTGGATATAGATAAAAGTGATATGAAAAGAGAAACTTTGAGAGGAAGACACACACACACACATCCTCCCATTGTGGGATATCTCAAGATAGACCTCAACCCTATGGAGGATCTTCTCGAGTTAATACAATGATGCATGAATTTGTGGAAATAGAGAGTTGACAGGTCTATTGGATTATGAGAATGTCGATGTTGGGACACGTGATGATAGAGAATAAGCTTAGCCGGGCCATGGGATCTGGATTACTATATGCTATATGGTTCAAAACTATATTTCAAAGGTATTATTGGTAATCGATAGAAGTATTAGGGAGAGGAAAATTGAAAATACACTAGCTTATTACTTCTAGTCATTTTGGTAATGCTCTCATTGGGAGTAATTGGACCACCATGGATAAGGGATTTACCATGGATACATGAAGATAGGACCCTATATTTGAGTCAAAACTCGAGCAAGATACCACCAATTAGGTAGTAAAGTGGACCTTGGAGGCATCTAATGACATCGAATATACTGAAAGTCAATGGACAGAGCTTATAAGGACCATTAGGTATCAATATTGCACAAGGGATCACGAAAGGAATGGAAGGGATATGGAAAGATTGAAAGATATAACGCGAGTAATTACATCATAAGGAAGTCCCCATCCTAGGCTACCATTATGAACACATAGAGTAGGATATGGAAGAAACTCCATCATGTACCACACTACAAATATTGATATCTAGAGGGGAACACATATTATGTTTGTTTGAAGAATACTATTAACACTATACATGTTTATATGCATAATGATATTTATAAGGTGAAAGAAATATTGTGATCAAATCCCTTGGGAAGCGGAA
Organism: Dipteris shenzhenensis; assembly: GCF_047967505.1. Taxonomy (NCBI): domain Eukaryota; kingdom Viridiplantae; phylum Streptophyta; class Polypodiopsida; order Gleicheniales; family Dipteridaceae; genus Dipteris; species Dipteris shenzhenensis. Next base: position 3,991,533 of record NC_141610.1, on the reverse strand, counting down.
TGCATGATCACATGTAGAGATTTAGCATTACATAGATATATAGAAGGAGACATGGTTATACATAATAGATGATACCAAGGGTCCCTCGTGAACCATGGAGTAATGGAATGCTTCATTGGGAGAATCCCAAAATGTCCAGAGGGAACGATGGAGGGCAAATGCTACCCCCATTTAACTGGTAGTCATAAACCTCACTGGAGATAAAAACCCGAAGGTAGAATTGCGGGATAACCGTTGTAGTTGAATGGTATCAGAGTTTATAGGAAGTAAGAAGGGAATTTATGTTGGAACGGCACTGGCACTGATACGGGATTCAGTATCATGGATTTGCACCTAAGGTGAGACAGGGAGCTGTAGCCAGGAATTAATGCAGGAAGTACCAGCAAGCCTCCTTGGAGGGAGAGTCCTCCCCACTGCCCAAGAAGCTGGTCCATCAGAAGGGAGATGCAGAAGTGAGATAGGCCACGAGAAGGGAGCTAGCAAATCTTCAGACTGAACAACATGCTACTTACCTAGGTGTGTGCGACGATACCACTAGGAGAAAGGACCAAGCACAGAGAACGGAAGATGGAAGGTGCACAGGTAAGTTATTACCTGGAGAAATTCAATGCTGTAGGAGCCAGGACATAGCCAACGAACTATGAGCTTCAGACCTTATTTCAGGAGGTGAGAGAAAGCAAGCCAATCTTGTTTGAGACCACATTATTGTTCTTTCATGACTACATGGTAGAGGAGGAGCAAGGAAATACTGGCCGAATGGTAGTGAGTTCCTCCATCATCTAAGTAGGAGAGACTTCGTCGATCCTTTTGCATTTCTCAGTCTTTCAAGCCTCTTACATTTGGAATATGGAAGGGAATGCTCGCCAAGGCAAGCTCCTCCACATATGCATGAATACTCTACCTTACGAAACACTACTACTATGCATGAGAATGCCCTAAGTTCGTAGAGGTTGACGTAACATTTGATGTTCCCAGGTGACCAACGAGGGGCTGAGTGTCCATAAGGGATACAAGGAAGCCGAGGCATTGCTAGAATATGGTATATGTTTGACGGTGACGGTTCCAATTAGACGGATAATCGATGCCCCTAGCGCTCGAAGGAACATTTTATCAACTGGTAATATGTTTAAAGGTTAGCTCTATATCAGGGAAGACAAAAGAGATGCCCTAGGATAACTGGGGGCTGAAATGACGAGGGATAGTTGAGTATGCAGCTACGCAGTACCCCGAGTCGGAACTAACGGCTTTCACATACACTGATGATTTTAGGAGCCAACGGAGGTGCTCGTAAGTTGACTACCACAGTTGAACGGAGAAGATGTCATTAGGAACGCTTTGCCAGGACGCGTAATGATATACAGCAATGCCTTGCCTTTCATTTGCCCGTAAATAAGAAGACGGGATTCGAGGATACGTAGTGATGGAACTGGGAACTTCCCTCACTATCATGTGGACCAGTGAGGTCAAGACCCGGGCTATTGTTGTAGAGCCTGAGCCATAGAACTCTATACGTCTGTTTCTTGATTATGCAGACGGATCTGGGCTACCCACGGTAGTTCATCGCCACCACTGTATATGAGACGCATGAATAGATAGAGATTGTTGAACTGCTTTGTTATTCAAGTAGGATAAATATCCCCATATGCACATAGGTGTTGTCAGAGCGATGAATGGGCCATCCAACCATTGAGCTCAGTCTTCGTTTTCTCTTTAGTCAAGTGGAAGAAGACATGCACTAGCAAACAAGATTACGACCTTTACGTATGAGACGAACTCGAGGAAGGGCCCATGAAACCAGAGAGTTCACGACTCGACTATATTGAAGAGGAACCCATGAGCTAGGGAGCTCATGGCATGGTAGATGATACACTCCCCAGAGATGTTTGACGTGATTGTGCGAAAAAAGTCTGAGCCACCCAGAGCTATCTCTGCTCCAGCACCGTTACGTATTGTGGGTACTTGCATGACTCGGCTCCTTGATGGTTGAGGGCGATAGATAAGCCCCAGGATAACCTAGAGCAGACGCATCTTTCAGAAGATGAGAGTAGACAGCGCCGTGGTTACCACCTCATGGAATGATTATGTGTTTCGCTATTCTGTTAGGAAGCACATTATACATTTTGGGCAACCAAAAACGTATGCATTGTAAATGATTTAGGAGATCATAGCTCCAAGGCAGGGCTGATGGCCTCTGTTAAGCCTTGATATAACCGAGAACACTTTGAGAGACAGTAAGACTGCTAGTGAATCGTCAAGTAACATTTTAAGTAGATTAATATGCGATGCTCAAGATGGAATGATATGACTGTTTATACTAAATCTAAAATTTTGACAGTTGTATTATAAGATTGATAGGCAAATTAAGGATATAAGTGTCCCTTCTAGGACTATTAATAATATCCTTGATCATGTTTGGATAAATTTTTTATATAAAGACTGCACTAGAACCATTCCTATCTTTATGAATAAAGAATGATTACTACCACTTATTGAGTATTTTTTATTTCCACTTACTGAATATGTTTAAGAGTGAGTTAAGAGTTTAAATACCAAAATTGTAGTATTGCAAGTCAAGAAAGAAGTTGTGGATCTCATAAGATGATATGGACCCTTTATATTGAATATGATGTTCAGTTTATAGTTTTGACTAGCAAAAGATTTTTTCACTGTCATTTACAGAATTTTTATGACCATTTACTGAAGGTTTTTACTACCATTTACTGAGTATTCTTAGTGACATATACTAAATATCCTTAAGTTCAAGTGCCATAATGAGAGTAAATGCAAAACAAGTTGGGTGATAGGGATAACAACTATATGCTGGCATGGGGGCCTGTAGTCCCACATTTAAGGGTCATTGTTCTAACTTGTCCTTTTTGTGGATGGATGCAAGTGAGTTGGCACACTTCTCAACCAGATTTGTTAATGACATTTGCTAAAGATGACACTGGCACACTTTATACTACCGGCAGAATGGATAGATGCATATGTTCATCCTATAATAATAGTTGATATTTTGTTTACAACTTTTGGCTAATACTGAGAATTTTGGGAGTAGATTGTCCTTTGTATGGGTATACCATAAACATGGAATTTTGAGTCAACTCAATGATCTCTAGCTATTGCTATGATTTTGCAAGTTTTTGGGCAGAACAATAATTTTTACTTTACCACCTTCCATCAGAACTGATTGTATGGGATTTTTGGGAAAAAGGAGGACTACTAATGAATGAATTGGGACACCTTGTAGTCCCCTTCCAAATTATATTCAGTTGCTAATATTTCGGAATCTTTACTTCCAGCAATGCCAATCTAATGATTTATAATATTCTTTGATTAGTTATATGGGGAACAATAGGACTTGAGATTTAAGGGACTTTGGAGAATTCCATGGGAAAGGGGGTGTGATTCCTGCAATTAGAAACAGTAGAGTTGAAGTTGTTTAATGAACTAATGAAATGAATGATTCAAAGACATTAAAGTTATACGATTCTGAATGTATCAAGGATGTTGGAATGAGATGTGAAATAGAGTAGTAGAAATGTAGTTTGAAACACACACACACACAGAAGGTTGGTAGAGAAACACACAGTTACGACTGTTACACGCACACACACTAAGAAAATGTGTTTGAGGGTGAGGGGAAGAGAGAGAGAGAGGGAGAGAGAGAGAGAGAAAGTGAGAGAGAGAGAGAGAGGGTGTAACAATATAAAGCTTTTTGTGGAAGTATATTTCCATCCCTTCTCTACTATTACACCATTAGAAAAATTAAAAGTCTTTGTGGAAGTATCTTTCCATCCCTTGTCTATTACAACTTTAGAAAACACATAAGTTGTTGTGGACGTACATTTCCACCCCTTGTCTATTACACCATTACAGAGAGCATAAGTCCTCCAAAGAGCCTACTATTGCATTGGCTTCATGAAAACAAGCAGACTTCAAATCTGTAGGCCATTTGTCACCAGGACTAGCTTCTGCAATCTCGGCACAGACACTCTTCACAAGCTGCTTCGAGGATTCCGTCGACTTGTAAGCATACAACAACTCCTCTTTTCACTCCTTGCTTTTCTCATCTTCACCTTGTCGTTCAATATAGCTTCTAGCCTCCGCCATATCATGTATAAAAACTTAGCTCGTAAACATATCATGTATAAAGACTTAGCTCGTAAACATAAGAGTTACGTGATTTAATGACACTAAAAAGAAAGGTAGAAACATTCACCTCTTCTGATGAGTTCAATTCAAGCAGCCAGGTCTGTAACATATCCTTCTGGAATGACTTTCTACTCACGGGTCCATTATAAGGGATCTAAGACAGAATTTTAGTTCGTGGAATGTAGTCACGTAGTAACTGGCCATTTCTGAGAAGGAAAGTGAGGGAACGACAGTGAGAGAAGGAAAGTGAGTTGCCCCGACTTGAAGGAAAGAAGAGGGAAGCACCCTCTTCAAGGCAGCCATGTCCTCGATCACTTTTTGTCAATTCTTTATTTTCACTTCAGGCCAGAATTGTGTATATTTTATGTCTTGAATCACTTTCCTTCAATTCTGACAATCATTTTTTTGCAAGATATGGATATCAATAATTTTCAATTTTTGCAAATATTCCTCTCAAAATTTTTTTCAGCGGCAAGAGAGAGAGAGAGAGAGAGAGAGAGAGAGAGAGAGAGAGGGTAGCAAAGAGAAAGTGGTAGAGTGAGAGAGAGAGAGGGAGAGAGAGGAAGAGGAGGAATCCAATTCATTTAGTCCAATCCGTCTCACTCAGGTGCGATCAAGTTCGGCCTACTGTCGAAGGTTCCAAAGGTGCCATCTCTCTTTCTCTCACTCCCTTTCCGTCCCCTTTGTTTTTTCAATATGTCTTTTAACACTACAATGTATTTTCATAGGTTCCGATGGGTCCAACCGAATAGGATTAAAAAACATGTTTAGAACAGCTATATCTCGAATAAAGAGACATTGTCAAACTCCCTATTGAAACGGA